>NW_027516305.1:600000-752049 GCF_048772815.1 Callospermophilus lateralis
AACTTGCCATTGTTGCTGAACAGGCTGATGGGGATTAGGACTGCTGGTGGTCAGGGGAAGAATCCATAGCCCTACCCACACCACAGACATGCAACTTGAGAGGGTTACCAGTCTGTTCCAGTTTCCAGCCAGAGTATGGACAGGGCACAGGATTGAGATGGGAGGCATGGATCCAGGAAGTGATCCCATCCACTTTCACCACTGTAGGTGTTATAAGCAGCACCTGCTGGTCCTTTCCAGCAGGGTTCCAGGGATGACACCCGATACTGTCTCATGTAGACGAAGTCTCCCACTTGATATCGATGTGGAGTTCCCTCGTCTCCAGGATGATAAGCAGTGGCCAACTGTTTCCACAGGTATCGCTGGGTGCTTGGTTTGTTCAAGGGCTTTAAGTCTGTCTAGCAAGGGGGTGTGAAAGGAATCATTAATCTCAGAGTTGGGGTTAGGTCCCTTAATGGAGGAGGGGCACCGTAGAGAATGTCATAAGGGGTGAGGTTACACAAAGGGGCGGAGGGGTATTTCTTGCATGAAAAAGTACATGAGGTAGGAGCATAGTCCAATTTTTTATGCCGGTCTCCAAGATTAATTTCGTTAAGTCTCTTTGATGGTTCTATTCATCGTTTCTACCTGTCCTGAGCTCTGGGGTCTATAAGCACAATATAACTTCCAATGAATCCCCAGGGTCCTGGAAAATCCCTGACTTACCTGGGCCACGGATGCCGGTCCGTTATCAGACCCTATTACCTTAGGCAGGCCGAACCTTGGAAAACTGTCTTCTAGGATCTTTTTGACCACCATCTGAGCTGTTTCTTTCTTCATGGGGAAGGCTTCGACCCATCCTGAAAAAGTATCTACAAAGACTAGGAGATATTTAAGTCCATACCTTGCTGGCTTAATTTCAGAAAAGTCCACTTCCCAGAATTGTCCTGGTCTGGTTCCTCATATGCGCTTCCCTGCAGGAATCTTGGATGGGAAAGTATTAACTAATTGGAAGACTTGAAAAGCTCTAGTCACCTGCTCAGCTATTTTTTTCCTCTTTGAGTCAGTCAATAATAAGTCCTTTCTTCGGTCCTTTAAGAGTGCCTATAACTTCTTTGAGCCTAAGTGGTTGAGCTGGTGTACGTCTTTGACATAAAGGTGGGCTTTTTGAAATTGTAAACTTGGCTCTGTAGGGTCCCAGATTTCTGTATCTGTCTCCTCAGATGATAAGTTGCCTGAATGTTCCGGGGCGGCCAAGTCTCCTGATTTTTGTTCCCCCCGGTGTGGAAAAAGTTAACAGAGTCACTCCGTTTAGGGCTGCCAATTAAGCTTCCTCATCTGCCCTTCTGTTTCCAACTGCCACAGGGTTGTTTCTCTTCTGGTGCCTGGGACAGTCCACTATAGCTAGTTCCTTATGGCCCTGCACTGCTGAGCCAAGGTGGAGGATCTCATCTTTATTTTTTATTTTTTTCCCGGCAGAGGTTAATAGCCTGCATTGTTGGTAAATAGTCCCGAGCATATGAACAGTGGCAAATGCATAGTGGCTATCAGTTTATATGGTGGCCCTTTTCCCTGTTGCTAGTTCCAATGCTTTCATAAGGGCAATCAGTTCTGCTTTTGGGACTGATGTCCCTTCTGGGAGACCAGAGTATCAGATTAAATCAGTTTTGCTAACTGCTGCTGCTCCAGCCCGCCGCTTACCATCTTGGAGGAAGCTGCTGCCATCCGTAAACCATACGACTTCAGGGCGAGGCAGTGGCTGATCCTTCAAGTCTTGTTGTATACTGGTTTCCATGCCAGTATGCGTTGACACTCATGAGTGACGGGTCCTGATGATTCTTCTGGCAGCAGTGTAGGTGGGTTGAGTGGAGCAGGGGGTCCCAGCGTTATTCTGTCTTTGTCAAGCAAGAGGCTCTGGTAGTGGTTTGTTCTGGAGTTTGATTGCCACCTCTCTGGAGGCTAACAGATAATGCTCTCCAGGGCATGGGGGGCTATAATGGTTAGCTTCTGTCCCAACGTTAATTAATGAGCATCTTTTATTAGAAGGGCTGCTGCTGCTATAGCACTTAAGCAATGGGGCCACCCGCTAGCCAATGGGTCCAGTTTTTTGGATAAATACGCTACTGGCTTTTTCCAAGGTCCCAAAGACTGAGTGAGCACTCCCCGTGCTATTCCTTTCTTTTCCTCGATATAGAGAATGAAGGGTTTTCTACATCTGGGAGTGCTAAGGCCGGAGCAGATAGCAGCACCTTTTTTGACATTATCAAAAGCTTGTTGGTGCTCAGGGGTCCATTGGAAGTGGGCATCCCCCTTTATCAGCGGGTATAAAGGGGCAGCCAGAGATGCGAACCCAGGAATCCATAACCTGCAAAAGCTGGCAGTCCCAAGAAACTCTCTGAGTTTTCTCTTATTAGATGGGGGCAGTATCTGCAAAACGGTTTTTTTTTTGGGCTCAGGGAGCCATCGTTTGCAACCCCTAAGAGAATAACCCAGGAAGATTACTTCTTGCTGACAAGTTTGGGCCTTTTGGCAGAAGCCTTATATCCAAGCCGAGCAAGCTCGAATAATAGTGCTTGGGTCCCAGACTCATAGGTCTCTTTGGTGTTGGCTGCCAGTAGAAGATCATCCACTATTGGAGTAGGGTGACTTCGGGGTGTGCAGTTTTGAAGTCATTGATGTCTCTGTGGAGGGCTTCATCAAAGAGAATGGGGGATTTTTTGAACCCCTGTGGGAGTATAGTCCAGGTTAGTTGGCCAGATGTTCCAGGTTCTGGGTCTATCCACTCTAAAGCTAACAGAAACTGACAGTCCTTATTTAGAGGTGAGCAGAAGTAAGCATCTTTTAAGTCCAGCACAGTGTACCATTTCTGCTCCGGATTCAGAGTGCTAAGCAAATTATATGGATTGGGTACTGTGGGGTGAATGTCCTGCACTCTGTTGTTTATCTCTCTTAGGTCTTGAACAGGACGGTAGTCCCCAGTTCCTGGCTTTCTTACTGGTACCGGGGGGTGTTCCAGGCTGATTGACAGGGCCTTAGGACCCCAAGACCCAGGTATTTATGAATATGGGGCCTTATCCCATCCTTAGCTTCTTTGCTTAGAGGATATTGTTTAACACTAATTGGAGACGCAGAGGCTTTTAATTCTACTACTATTGGAGGTTGTTGATGGCTAGACCTAACCCAGCAGTTTCTGCCCAGGCATTAGGATAATCTTTTATCCATTTCTGTGGTAGTTTGCCTGTTTGATCAGTGCTAGGGGGCGCGAAGAGTTGATGTTCATCTTCTACAGACATAGTCAAAGATGTTACTATGGGAGTTAATACTGCAGGCTTTAGAACCCCCACTTGGGGACCATTAGGGTTAAAGGTTACTCTAGTCCAGAGTTTGGTAAGCACATTCCTGCCCATCAATGGGGCCGGGCATTCTGGGATTACTAGGAAAGAGTGGTGGACTTTTTCCTTTCTGAGGTCCATATTCATCTTAGTTGTCCAAGCCTGATATCTACTGCCATTAGCCCCTTGAACTAGGGACGATTTAATTGATAGGTGGGCCAGTGAAGTCTTAAGGGCTGAGTATACTGCTTCTGTAATCACTTCAAAGTTCACTGTGTTCCCCTCAACTTCAAATGTTACTCTGAGCTGGGGGAGGGGATCTGAGCCCCGAATTTCCTAATCCTCTTCTAGAGTCAGCACGGCGGGCTGGCGTGGCTGCTTCTTTTGGGGGCACTCTTTGGCCCAGTGTTCTTTTTTATTACAGTGGGCACATTGATTTGAGGCCAACGGCAGCCTTTGGCGTGGGCCCAGGTATGCCTTTATGTATCCCTGCTTTTTAACTTCTGGCCTATTTGCTGCTGTGACCAGAACCTTAGGCAATGCTTTACTCTGCCATTTGCTTCTTTTCTCCTTCTTTTGTTCCCTTTCCTTCTCTCTCCTCTATTCCCTTTCCTCCTCAGTTTCTCTCTTATAATATACTTTCTCAGCTTCTCTGACTAAATCTCTTAAGGTCATATCTTATAATCCATCTAGACGTTGTAACTTTCTCTTAATATCTAGGGCAGTCTGCTCGATAAAGGCTATTGCAACAGATGGCTTTTGGTCTTCTGCCTGAGGATCAAAAGGAATATATTTCCTATACGCTTCCATAATTCTCTCCAGAAACATAGAAGGAGACTCATTAGGCCCTTGGATAATCTCTCTTACCTTGGCCAAATTAGTCGGCCCTCTGGCGGCCGCTCAGAGACCCACTATTAGAGAACGGCAATAAGTGGACAGATGCTACCTACATTCAAAGGTGTTGGGGTCCCAGTTGGGTCGGTTCATGGGCAAGTAGGGACAGAGAGGGAGCATCACAGGGGCTTCCGAGTTTTATATTATTTATCTCCTGCGGGTTCCTTTAGGTGGCCCAGCTTCCTTCAGGGGAGCAGGGGCTGCTGCTGCTGCGGGGAAGTCCCCTGGAGGGCTTGGGTCTGGCCCAATTGCCTCTAGCGGCGGAGAGGCTGAGTCAGCGGCGGGAGGATCATCTGGAACATGTTGTGGGTTGGGGAGCGAGGGTAGAGGATAAGGAGAGAGAGGAGTGTCCAGTCTTGTGACTCAGAATGGAGGGAAGAGAGGGAGGAGCAGAATGTTGGAATGATAAGATCGTGGGGGAAGGGGTATATGGCTGTTAATCTGGGTGGCCAAGTGGCCCCGGTGAAAGACAATATCTCTGACTTTTCGGATTAGAGGGAAGTGGAAGGATTCTTCTCGGGGCCATCCGACTCCTAGGATGGGCCATTCTGAAGCACAGAGAGTCTGCCAGATCCGGCATTTTACTGAAAAAGAAAGATTCTTGGTACTTGAGCGAACATCAGTCCAATGATCAAGGTTAAGGGACAGAGGCATGGAAGTGCTTTGTCCCATAATGTCCCATAATGGGAGTTACTCAAACAGGGACAGTGAATACACAAACGTGACACAGACAAAGACAAACAGTAAACGTTTAACATGAGTCCAAGAAAAAGATTAGAACTGAGTAACTGGCCAAACCTGATGGGTTAGACAATAAAGACAGACAGTAAACCCAACATGAGTTCCTGACAATGAACAAAACTGAGTAGCCAGCAAAACCTGATGGGCTGGAAAACCGAATCCTGAAGCAAAAAATAACCGAGTTGAGGAATCTACTAATCCTCAATTTCCCGAGTCCTCTGGAGTTTCCCCCAGGGACGTGGCCTGTGACTCTGTGACACATCTGTCAGCCACCATCGCAGAGAGCTAATGTTCTTCACCGACAGCCATTTTGCCAAGCCCTAACCTGAAACCCGAAACCAGAAAGAGGCACCTTAATTACTCTGAAAGGAGTCCATTGGGGTCTTTTGTTCGTCACTGCTGGATTTCTCAGCTAGGGCCTCCAGATGAAAAGGTGGGCTGATCGTCGGAGGAAAAGACCACCAAGAGAATTTCTCATGAAACAGCATAGGGTTTATTGGGGGTCCAGCATGCTGGGGCTCACAGCTCACTTCAGAGGAGCAAAAAACAAAGAGCCCCAAGAACAACATGAGCAGATTTTATATACATTCTTTAGAGAGGGCAGGGACTTAACATACATCCTAGCTTCCTTTAGCAAATCACCGTATACTGTGGGAAAATCAAATAACAACTCTAAAACATGATTTGCACATTCATTGGTGGGAACAGTTCAGGCAGGGGGTGATTGGTCAGCCCTGAGAAGGGGTATACATTTAAACTGATTGGTTGAAGCCCTGAGATGTATATGTGCTTAGCTGCACGGTTTTTGGGAAGAGGTTGTTAAGTAACTAGGTGGTCAGGGAAGATTTCAACACACATCTAATGGGTAGTTCCGGGAATTGTCTTAACTGCCACAGGAATTTCAGGTTCTGCGTGCAGCCTGGAAACTTTACAGAACCTGTTTCTTTACGTTTCAGTTTCAATTTCTTTTATTCTTTCAGAGCCTTACAAAGGAAGGCGAGAGACTTCATCAACAATGACTGCAATTTTGGCCATTTTGGTTTTGGAAGCAGACATGGGATCATTTTTAGATCCATACGGTGCTGGTAATCAAAGCCACAGCCTCACACAGGGCCAAGAGGCTGATTAAGACACATGCCTTTCCAAAGCAATTACTTCTCTGAGGTCAGTCACTGAACTCAGTCTCTGAGGGGAATCACACCAGAGTTCAAGCCCAGGTGGACCCAGTCATCTCTTCCAAACTCCACACAAATGACCACAATTAAAACCAAAACACTCCACCAAGGCCCTCATCTTCTTCCATATATACATTCATCATAACCTCTGGCTGGATGTTTCCATGAATGGCACAGCCAAAGAGAGTTTCCAAAATAAGGTCTCTTTCCCTTCATTTGCCTAACCTCAGGGTAGCCTGGACACCATTCTGTGAACCAGGATTGATCACATAGGTCTGCCATTAATACTGCTCTGCTTCCCCAATTTGAGGCCTACTGACTGTCAGGTATAGTTTCTTCATGTGATTTGGAGTCATGAGAAAACCCAATCATCTCTACAGGGCATGAAAGAACTCATTTGTCCCAAAGGATCCCTATTCTCACTTGATGGAGGTCAGGAACCTAAAAGAGGAAGGTGAGAAACTTCATACACCATGACTGATCTTTTTTGCATTTTGGTTTTGGATGCACACATTGGATTTTTCTTTAGATCCAACTGGTGCTGAGAATCTAAGCCACTACCTCACACAGGGCAAAGAGGCAGATTCAGACACATCCCTTTCCAAAGCATTTAAGCAAAGAGCCACAGGTGATGCCCATTTATTACCATTTGAAAACAGTTTTCTTCAGGATTCACAAAGGGCTGGCCTGAGGCAAAGACCTTCCTGACATTCACTGGCAACAGGCAAATAGGTTAGCAAAAGGCCCAAAGCAGGGTTTCTCCACTGAGACTTTCCTGGTCACACTGATATCTGAGTTTTCTGAGATGCTCGCATTCCCTTCAGCTATCCAGTACATGGCCATGTCACAGAGCTTGGAGGTCGTACATATCGTGGACACAAAACCATGAGCCTATTCTGGAGAGTGGCCAGAATTCAGGAAGAAAACAGGAGCTTAGGAAGATAGTAGGTGTTGTTAACTAGATTTATAACACCTACCCTATATCATGCAAAAGGCAAGTCCAAATATACACCATGCCTCCTCTGAACTGCTTGTATTTCTATTCTGTTTGGGTTATTTTTCTCCATCATATTAGGATTAGTTGTCAGAGTGTAGTAGGGTATGGGTTAGTGTCAGTTGTCCCGGCCGGCGGGACACATCAACGTGGGCAAGAAACTTAGTTGGGGAGGAATGAAGGGACAAGAGACACGAGAGATTACAGCAAGACTGGAGTTCTGATCATGCTGCAAACTTTTATTGTTCTCACATGGAAATTTATATGCTGTGGATGGGAAAGCTCTCTTATCGGCAGTTGCTGGATGTCTTCAGAAAGTGAGATAACCTCAGGATGTTGCTGGAAGACAGATGGCTGCAGGATGTCTCAGGGAGATAGATGGCTGCGGGATGTCTCCCACGCAGGATATCTCCCAGGGGGCTGTTTCTTTTCAGTGTCAGGCTATACTTTGAAGGAGAACTTCCTTCTAGCCCCTGACCTCTCCCCCTTTATTATATAAAATATTTGACCATACCTTACCGGCCAATGTTTTAGGTGGTGATAGAGGCTCTGTTTCTCTAGCAGGCCTTTGAATATCTCCTGATTCGAGAGAGCATGTTTACAAGATTTCGTGGTGGCCTTGGCATATTTTTGGAGGAGACGGCTTTAAAAGGGAAGCATGCCGACTGCCATGCACCAGAGCGTGTCACTAAGAGGTCTTCTGTTTTGGTATCCGTGGATCCATCCTCCTGCAGTCCATCCTGCATCCTCCGTTATTATGGCCTAACGTCCTCACTCCATGGGTGCATCCCCCCCCAAGTGAAGGGGCCCATGGAGGACGAACCCTTATGGCAATGGCAGAAGATGGTTGGTCAGAGCTGTTACTTATAGTTTAATGTAAGAAAGAGAGATCTGTGGGGATGTAAACTTAAGAAATAAGCCTGTGAGAAGGGTAGAACAACCTTTTAAATGTTGGCAGCATGGTCTTCCATCTCCAGGTGATGATAGTGGACCTGTATGGGCTTAGAGGCCAAAATATTAATCTGTTCTATAATAAATTGTACAAGCCTGTTTATAATGCAGGGTCCTATGGACACCATTAAAAGTAAACCCAACAAAGGGCCTAATAGGGGAAGAAGGTAGGGTAGAAATCCATTAAACCCAGTCCAGAGGGGATTTTCAAAAAAGTTCCCTTCGTCTCTCTTCTAGATCTTCTTGAAGCTGCTTAATTTTAGTGCGTACTATGACTGATTTATTGGCATTAAAGCAGCATCGTGCCCCTAAGGCCAAGCAAATACCTCCCTGGTTAGCTGTCAGTAAATCTAAGCCTTCTCTGTTTTGAAGGAACACTTCTGCCGGGGAGTCTACTAGGTCCTGCAAATCTTTAATGGTTCCTGATAGAGTTTTTACATCATTTATAAGTTGTTGAGACAGGCGACGCTAAGAGTGTATAGCCATGCCTAAGCCAGCTGTACCTGTGTTCACAGCAGCTGTTATTCCAAGGCTGGCAAAGAGTGGTAAGGCCTGTATTGCCCGCCTGTGTCTTTTGACTAAGGTGTCTAGACTAGGAATGCATAGAGTTTTGTCTCCTGGGACAATAGTTATATCAGGGAGTAATAAGGCAAGAACACAGCCAACGGTCCAATTCGATGGAAGCCTCAGGAAGGCCGAGTTTCCTCCACACATAAAAACTGTACCATTGGAGGGACAAAGAGATGGGGTGGGTGAGGAATAGTTTTGTACTGTTGAGCAATTTCCAAAGGAAGGAACTCCAACATCAATTTCATAGGTATTATTTTGCATCGCGCCTAAAAGACATATTGTAAAAGTGCCTATAGACTGTACTTTAAAAGGAAATCTGGGTTGGCATGTATTATCATCGTCTATGATAGAATTAATAGGAACTGCCATAGGCATGATTGCCCCTGTTGTCATGGAGAGCCAGCAATCACCAGCAAAGGTGGGGTTGGAATTATTAAGCAAGGAGAAGGTAGTTTCCAAAATATCTAATATATTGTTATCTAAACTGGGGAGCTGGCATTTTGGCTATATTAAGAGATGATATGTGAGCTCAGGGATTTGGGGTTTCAAAAGTTTGATTATCTGAGGATGCTTGACAGCATAAGGGAATCCTCCACCATCAGCGACCCCTGTAGGTGCCTTAATGGGGCAGAAGGGGGGTTTACCAACAGGGCCTTGGCACCCAGCTGACTGTAGCTTGGTGTATTTGCCTTCTCCTCCCCGGTCAAAAAGAACGGGGGTATAATGAATAGTGGTCCCTCCTGCTGCATGAGTTTTAGTTAGGGAGGCTTCAAAAAATTGTTCTCCCTTCTTGTTGACACAAATTGAGGCCGACGCATAACAAGTGGCATGCATCGCTTGGGTATGCGTTCAAGTTGCAGAACAATTTTAGAGAGCATTACTTGTACTAGGGGGAATAATCTTTGGCTTGTTAACACATACCCATTTAGGCTGATGAACTCCTCTGAGTTTATGGTCAACCTCGGCCCGGAGGTAAGCCACCTTAGTCACGCAGTCAGCAGACTGGGTAAAACTAGTGGGAGCCTGAGTCCAAGATCCTCCCTTGCATTCACAGGGAGGGCCAAAAAGGTACTCCATGATGTTGGAAGGTGGAGGGCCAAAGCCTCCGTGTACAATCCTGTTCAGCAGAAGTGCCTTAAGTAGGATCCTCACACAGATTGTTGGCTGCATCCGAAAAAGAGGAAAATTTATCCTCAGGGTGAGGGCCTCCATCCCCGTGTTGAGGTAAGCCATTAACCTGTTTAACCAGGCGTTCTGGTAACCATCTTGGGGCTGCTTGCTCTTGGTCCAAAACACAAGCTGAACCTCGTCCACAGATGAGGACAGGACCTGGGCCTTTCCATTTATTTGTAAGGGGATTGTGCCACATAACAGGTGGGCGAACAGAATTGGACGAGGATTGCCAGTGTCAGTCTGCAGCCGAATGGCCTTCATTGTCTAGGGAAAGAAAAATAAGGGCAAATAATGCATGATTAAGGCAATGCCTGTGAGTGGTAAATACAAGTGCAGAAGCATTAAAGCGGGTTAGCCAAGTCTTTAGGTAAGGTGGGCACGTTCCACAATGCCTGAGGCTTGTATGGAATTCCAGTAGTATGACAAATTTGCGAGGAAGCACAAAACTGTTTAAACTTGGCACTGGTATATGCAGGACAATTATCTTTTTTTTAATATGTATTGGTTTACCCATTACGGAAAACACTGAAACAAGATGAGAAAGGACATCTTTGATAGCCTCTCCAGAATGTGGTGATGCAAAAGTAAGGCCGCTGAAGGTATCTACAGAAACGTGTATATATTTGGTTTTTCCAAATTCAGAAAAATGAGTAACATCCAATTGCCAAAACTGATTGGACAGTAATCTTCGGGGGTTAACTCCCAAGTGTTGAATGGGGAGGGAGACAGGGCAACCAGGGCATGCTTTTACTATTTCTCGTGCCTGTTGCCTGGTAATTTTACATAGTTATCGAAGGTTCTGGGAATTTAGATGGTGAAGATTGTGTAAATCCGTGGCCTTTTGAATGGAGCCAACAAAAATTGAAAAGATGAAACGAGTTGCTGCATCAGCTTTGGCATTACCTTGTGTTAGAGGGCTGGGAAGATCAGAGTGTGCCCTGATGTGTCCTAAGAAAAATGGGTGTTGTCTGGCCTGAATTAGCTTCTGAAGCTGGTGAAACCGATGGGCCACATTGGAAGAAGCCTTAATGGTGGGTGAAATCTGAAGCAGGGCCACAGAATGAGCAATGTAGGCACTGTATGTATAAATATTAACAGGATTATCAAGAAATGTTTTAAAAACTTGTGTTATGGCAAACAATTCCACAAACTGTGCTGAATGATAGACAGTATCAAAGGTGTTAGGTTGGTTATTGACAACAAAGACTGCTCGGCCATTACTGGAACCGTCTGTAAAGACAGTAAGGACTTGAGGAATGGGAGCCTTTTGAGAAATTTTGGCAAAAATAAATGGATGTAACTGGACAAAATATAAAAGGGGGTCATTGGGGAGGTGGTTATCAATTGTTCCCAAAAAGCCTAATAAGGCAATACGCCATTCATTCTCTGTCTGTAGTAAAAATAGGGTTTGGTCTTTAGTATATGAAATTAAAATATTATCATGGTCTTTGCCAAAATGTTGTCGAGATAGCAAACGACATTTAAAAATAATAGAAGCTACCTGAGCAAGAAAAACAGTAATAACCTTGGAGAATGTGTTGGGTAAATGGACCCAAAGCAAAGGCAGCCTTTATTTCTAAAATGTATATTTCGCTGCCGAAATATTCCTGTGGGTGTATGAGGAGTGTGTAAAATAACCAGAACCAGAGGAAGGTTATAAGAATGTTCTGTAAAAAACTGTTTGGCAATGGCTTCTGTGACTTGGTTTAATGCCTGTCATGCCTCGGGAGTAAGCTTTTGAGGGGAGGAGGGGTGGGAATCACCTCTCAAAAATATCATTAAGGGACAAAAGTATACAAGTGGGTAATTTTAAATATGTTTTTAGCCATTGAATATTCCCCAGTAATTTTTGAAAATCATTAAGGGTGTGAAGATGGTCCACCCATAGTTGTATCTTAGGAATTTGGATCTGATTATCTTGAAGTTTAAGGACCAAATAGGTATAACAGTCCTGTGTTTTAACCTTATCAGGAGCTATCTGTAGTCCCAAGGTAGTGAGGATTTTGTAAAGGTCCAAGTAACAATTATTAAGGTCATGGTTATTAGGTGCAGCAATTACAAATCATCCATATAATGTAAAATATAAATTTGTGGCCATAGCTCTCTCACAGGGTCTACTGCTTGAGCAACATATTTTTGGCAAAGACTAGGGCTGTTGGCCATACCTTGGGGAAGAACCTTCCATTGAAATCTCTGCATAGAGCCCTGAAAATTAAGGTGAGGGAGACTAAAGGCAAAATAGTGTCTATCCTCAGGATGTAAAGGAATGGTAAAAAAAAAAAAAACAATCTTTTAAGTCAATAATCATTTTACAATAGTTTTTGGGAATAGCCACTGGTGTGGGAATGCCTGGCTGTAGTGCTCTTATTCGGCACATAGGTTTATTAATGGCACACAAATATTGTAAAAGGCACCACTTGCCTGATTTTTACTTGATAACAAAAATTGGAGTATTCGATGGTGAGGTTGAGGGCTCTACATGGCCGGCTGCCAGCTGTTCCTGCACTAACATGCAGGCAGCCTCCAAATTTTCTTGGGTAAGGGACCATTGATCCAACCACACAAGAGTCTGAGTCTCCCAAATAATTTTATCTCCATGGGGTACAGGAGAGTCAGAGACTGACACTAAAAATCCGAATACCCAAGTCCATAGGTATTTCTTTTTTGTATGGGTTTTATTGGCTCAACCAGTCCTTGTCTCAGTCTCCCAAGGCCTATACCAGGGACAAAATAAATACGAAGCATTTGATGAGTCACCATGGAATTGGGACTGGCATGAATAACTTCCATTTGACTCAAAATATCTCGGGCCCATAGGTTAACAGGGAGGTCAGGAACAATGAAAGGAGTAACAATTCCCTTATTACCCTCTTTATCAGTCCAGCTAAGAGCCGTAGAGCTGACCAGAGGATTTTTTGACTGTCCTATCCCTTTAAGGTCAGTCAAGGATGGGGTGAGGGTCCAAGCTGATGACCAATATTTTTGAGAAATAATTGTGGCATCAGCTCCAGTATCTAGAATTCCTTGGAATTCCTTTCCTTCAATAAGTAAGGAAATGGTGGGTCTATTTTGAGAAACGGGTTGAACCCAATTTACATCAGAGCAGCCCAAGGAGGCAGTCCCCCGCGGTAGGTTTGGGTGGTTAAGTGCCTCCTGGATTCAAGGGAAGGAGTATTAATTGTGCAAGACTTGTTCCTGCTGGGATGGCCAAAACTCCATTAATAGCTGTGGCCAGTATTTTTTTTCTCCAGTGAAGTCATTATGATTAATGCCATGGAAGACCTGAACACCATGTAAGTTAGTAGAGGCTCTTCCAAAAATAAGGGGACAGATATGAGATGGAGGGGGACCCATAATTCCAGTGGGTATTATCTGGGGCCCTTGCATTGAGTCTAATATAGTTTCAGTGGTGGCACAGATGTACAATCCTGCGCTGCCTGGAGTGGCTAGTTGGAGGGAAGCAATTGTGGAGAAGAATTTTGAGGTAGGTTGGGAGTTTGGAAGGGAAAAAATCTTATTGCCCCTGGTTTTGTCCTGGGGGATGTCGTGGCCCGGGGCTGGCCCCGCAGGGAGTTTCCCAAGAAGCAGGAAAAAATAGGCTGTCTGAGGGCATTTGTCTTAGATCTACACTCACTGGCCCAGTGATGACCTTTACCACATCTAGGGCAAAGGGTAGCTTGGGGCAGTATAGCCCCAGTTGAAGGAGATGCTATTCCTGGGCTTTCTTTGCCTGTCGGACACTTGCGTGCAAAATGGCCAGGTTGTTTACAAGTAAAGCAAGTACGTGAGCCAGGATTGTGAAAGGTCTTGGTAAAGGTGGCACCTAGGGCAAGACCCTTGGCATGAGCTGCACCTACCGCTGCATAGAGTCTAATAAAGTCATAAAGTTTCCCTTTATCCTTATGTGGTTGAAGAACATCCTGACATGCCAGGTTGGCGTTTTCAAAGGGAAGATGTTTTACAAAAGAGCTTTTGTTTTCACTTGGTCCAAGCAAGCATTCCACAGCTAGGTTAAGCCTGGGAACAAAGTCGCTATAAGGCTCGTCGGGCCCTTGTCGAATTTTTGCCAGGGAAGTGGTAGCCGAGGCTTTTGAGGGAGGTGTCTCCAAGCATGTAAGCCAGCCATCTGAATCTGCATCAAAAGTCCAGCAGGGAAATGTGCCTGTTTAGTTTTAGTGTCAAAAGGCTCATTGCCCACTAGCTTAACATAAGTCCGGGACTTAGAGGAGGCCTTAGTTAAAATTTTTTGAGCATTTTCCCGAGAGTGCTCTTTGAAATCTGCATTCCATAACAGAAAGTCTCTGGCACTGAGGGTAGCTTGGTCTAAAAATTTCCAATCATTGGGAGTAAGTCATTGTGTGCTGTGGCTTTCTAATAAAGCCAACATGTAGGGTGCAAAGGGGCCATAGTGAGCACAAGCCTTTTTAAGTTTTTCAGGAAAATGCAGGCTTAATTTTTTGTAGACTCTGGGTTCCTGCCTGCCTAGGGCTGAACTCCTCATCCTCTGAGTCCTGATCTCCTTATTCCATTTCTCCGCTTCCTCCTCTTGATCCTCGTCTAAGTCTTTGACCTCAGCCTGGGCAGGCTTATCTATCTGACTGGTGGTGACTGGGAAGGCGAGCACAGGTTGATGGAGTGGCTTCGCCTTTGTATTAGACCACTGTAGGCCAGTTACTTTGACTCCATACCTAAGGCTAATGAACAGAGCTCAGAGTGAAGGGATCTTAATTCTTTTAAAGGTTGGATCTGTTCCTGTCTATGTTGGAAGGATGCTCACAAAGGAGCCAGTTTAGGCAAGGGAAGTGGGGAAAAAATATCTTGGTTGGGCATTTGTACCCTGAAGGGCCAGAGCACAAAAGGCAGGAGGGATATAGGAGGGGTTGGATGTGTAAGTCCTATAGGCTGTGGCAGGGTCTTGAGAGGTGCAGGGTCTTCTGAATGGTAGCGAGCTGCTTCCTTCTCCAAGGTAGCCTCCTCTACATGGGTTAATGAGTCTCCGGAATTTAAAACTGGATAAAGGCAGTTGGTAACCATTGGAGCCTTAATCATTAGGGTGGTATTTTGAGGGGGACCAGGAAGGTTCCCATGGTCCTGGGGAGCCTGAGAAGGGTCTATGTCTATACTAACTGATGGGCATGCCGAGGGGATATGAGAAGTATTTGCATAGCCTCTTCCCCAACCTCGACAAGTTTTAAGGTACCATTGTCAAAGGGTGAACTTTTAAGAATTTCATTAATTAAGTTCCAGTAAGAAAAGGTGGGAACAGGCACTTTTTCTGGGCCAAAAGATTCATAATAATCTGTTAAACAGTCTCCTACTCCAAGCCATCTTTTACCATCAATGGTCCTTTCAAGAGGAAACCATGGACACTGCTCTCTTATGTATGAAAAAAAAATTAAGTCTTTTTTCTAAACACGCGCCCCCATGTCTGCAAGGACTCCTTGTAGCCTGAAAAAAACAAATCATGTGACGAAACTGCTTGTCCCATAGTGGGTCAATCACCATGCGTCATCCCCACGCTCCTCCTGGATCTGTCTCTCGGTGGTGTCTTCTGCAGTTATTGCAAGCTCCGCTTGACCAAATCTTCCAGGAGGACGGGGTCCCCCTCAATCAAAAGCTCAAGCCCCAGTCGGTGGGCGCCAGATGTCCCAGCCGGCAGGACACATCAACGTGGGCAGCGAACCTAGATAGGGAGGAATGAAGGGACAAGAGACACGAGAGATGACAGCAAGACAGGAGTTCTGATCAAGCTGCAAACTTTTATTGTTCACACAGGGGTATTTGTATGCTGGATGTGGGAAATCTCTCTTATCGGCAGTTCCTAGATGTCTTCACAAGGTGAGATAACCTCAGGAAGTTTCAGAAAGACAGATGGCCGCAGGATGTCTCAGGGAGACAGATTGCTACAGGATGTCTCTCAGACAGGATGTCTCCTGGTGGCTGTTTCTTGTAAGTGTCAGGCTATTCTTTGAAGGAGAATAGAATTCCTTCTACCTCTGACAGTCAGGGATTCAGTATTTCGAATAGAAAATTGGAAAATGAATCCAATGTTTATGCAAATATGTGGTACCCAAAAGTCTTCCCACTCTCATTCAGAACAATGCCTTGACATTACCTTCACCCCAAATAAGACACAATAAGAGAAGAAGAGTTAGAAAATCTGTGAATACACATCTGGAATGGAAAATTCTCAGTAGTTAACAACCTTGGAGGTGGTAGACGTGTTTCGAAAAGTAAGGTACATGGTAAAAACTCCACAAACATGGAGCTCTGTTGGCCTAAAGACTTCTTGAGAAACTGCCTCTGAGGTTGGGCACTTGAAATATATGTTGTTGTCAGGAGTTTTAACTTCCTTTGTAGTGAGACCATCAAATCTGGGTCTGCATCTGTGTGACCTGGAGCACATGGTTTCTTATTTTCCAATAAACATGAGGCAGCAGGGCTGAATTCTCTCTTTGTAGGTAATTTGTTGCCATTTGGGGGCAAAGTGTCTCCCAGTGTGGACTTTGAAGCCATTTGGTCTTCCTCTACTTTTCATGGTGTTTCTTGCAGCTGCATTGGGAGTTTGGTATTTGCTTCACGAAATACGAAGAGGTCAACTAGGACAGAGTGCTGGAGGGAGTTCTGTCACGTGTGTTGGTTAAGGGTCTGCAGGAGAGTGCACCAACCAGGCTTCTATCCCACATAGCTTGCCCCCTTGACAATAGCATTCTGATTCTAAACATTGCCCTGAAACCTCTCCGTATAACAAGATGCCTTTACATACAAGGGTATGGGGGCTGCACCATGTCAGTCACAAACCATTTGGAAGCCAATGGCAGATCCACATGACCCCATCACAGATGTTTTAACAAACACCTACACTCCACTGCTCTAGGCCGACTACTCATCGGGCTCCAAATTACTGGCATCTCTGTTCTACATGATTTTCATGAAACCCAGTCAATCAAGGCATTGTCTGGTACACTCATGATCATCTATAAGACATCCAAAGGTTCTCCACTGACACCTGTTCATGGGAATTTCAAAAATTTAATGGTATTTATCTAGCCTTTTTTCAAGGATGAAGTTTGAGGCACTGTGGGGTTTAATTCATTCAGGAACCATGAAATGGAGAGGAAGCTTATTTCAATGAAATCTCTGGAGAATTCTAACAGGCAATGATTCCCAACGACAGGATAAAAGGTCACATTAAGCCAGGCATTTGAGGTCTACAATGTGTGATCCTTTTGTGCTTTGACTTGCAACTATGGCTGCCAATTCTTTAAAAATAAAATCATGTGATATCCTTCCTGAGATTCCCAGTGCTCTGTGGAAACCCACCCTGGGCCTTGATCTCAGTTTCCAAGGGCGACTCTCATGCGTGGCCTCCTAAAATCCCAACACAATACATGGCAATACTTCTTTGAGGTCAGTTCCATAACTCAGTTTCTAAGGGGAATCACACCAGTGTTCAAGCCCAGGTGGACCCAGTCATCTCTTCCAACGGCCACAAAAATGACCACTATTAAAACCAAAACACTCCCACATGGCCCTCATCTTCTTCCATATAGACACTAATCATAACCTCAGGCTGTAGGTTTCCATGAGGGCCAAAGCCAAAGACAGTATCCAAAATAAGGTCCCTTTCCCCCATTTGCTTAAAGTCAGTGTGGCAGGGAGACCCTTCCTGTGAACCAGAAGTGATCAAAGAGGCCTGCCCTTAATACTGCTCTGATTCTCCATTTTGTGGCCTAATTACTGTGGGGTTTAGATTCCTTATGTTAATTGGGGTCATGAGAAAACCCAAGCACCTAGGGCCTAGCCTCTGTAGTGATTTGAAGAACTCATTTGACCC
Organism: Callospermophilus lateralis; assembly: GCF_048772815.1. Taxonomy (NCBI): domain Eukaryota; kingdom Metazoa; phylum Chordata; class Mammalia; order Rodentia; family Sciuridae; genus Callospermophilus; species Callospermophilus lateralis. The sequence goes on from NW_027516305.1 coordinate 617,647, forward strand.
AAAGGATCCCTATTCTCAAAGATGGAGGTCAGGAACCTTACAGAGGAAGGTGAGAGACTTCATCCACAATGACTGCTCTTATGGGTATTTTGGTTTTGGATGCACACATGGGATTTTTTTAGATCCATTAGGTGCTGAGAATCTAAGCCACAACCTCACACAGGGCCAAGAAGCTGATTCAGACATATCCCTTTCCAAAGCAATTAAGCAAAGATCCAAAGGTGATGCCCATTCATTTCCATTTTAAAACTCTTCAGTCTTCAAAAAGGGGTGGCCTGAGGCAAAGACTTTCCTGACATTAAGGGCAATAGTACAATAGGTAAGCAAAAGGCCCAAAGCAGGGTTTCTCCACTGAGACTTTCCTGATCACACTGATATCTGAGTTTTCTGAGATGCTCACCATTGCCTTCAGCTATCCAGTACATGGCCATGTCACAGAGCTTAAAGGTGGTACATATCTTGGACACAAAACCATGAGCCTATTCTGGAGTTTGGCCAAAATTCAGAAAGAAAATAGGATCTTAGGAAGATATTAGGAGTGGCCGATCCATATGGCAAGCCGTAGACCATTCATAAATAGGACAGGATGAACGCTGGTAAGATTTCTACTAGATAGGACATATGTATTGATGCGCTCTCTTTTCTAATGTCTACAACCACGGACACAGTGGGATACACAGACATAGAAACACTCGCCTTGTCAAAAGACTTACTAGAAACAATTCACACCAAACCAAACAAAACGACTTTCCTACCTATTCTCAGAACATGAGACAAAACCACAAACCCACACCCACACCCACACCCACACAGACCCCCAAGTAGGTCTGTGAAAATATGGAGTGTCCTTTGACTGGTGGGCCATAATATATTCCCCCATAATGGGCTGTTCTCTCTCAGATCTGGTCTCCGTGTCCAACTCTGTGAAGCTGTTAGGAGCCAGCGGTGAGCCACTACCTTCTTTCTCAGGAAAGGCCCCTCCTCAGACCTTCCTGGCATTAGGCCATCCTCACATCAGTAGGTACCAAGAAAGACTGTCTCTGTCCTTGGAAAATCCAAACAAGTTTGACCACTGGGACATGAACTGGGACTGGCTCTGGGTGCCTGACTTCCTGTATCCCAAGTTCAGAGAGTTCCATCACCAAGGAAGTGAGGTGAGGTCACTTCCTTCAGGAACTAAATGAGGTCACTGCCTTGGCAACAACTTTGTCCTAAAAGTTGCTTCTAAGGGTCCCATGAGATGGAGGATGCACCTACTCGCTCTGACATTTTCACAAGTTAGAATGGTATATCAACCATAGGCACCCGGGAACAGCTCTCCACACAGGCCTGGTTTGGTCCATCTTCTCTACATTAAGATGAAAGAGGCTGATTCAGACACATCCCTTCATCCTGACCAGGTTGTTTACCATGGAAGTTGACTTTTCCTCCCTCAGGTCCTTCATAGCTGCCTACATCTTCTCCATGGATCATTTCTGCATGGACCTTCGAGGTTCTCAGCAGGTGGAAGTTTCCCTACACTCCTGTATTGTAAGACCAACTCTGTCCCTGCTTTTCTGTAAAGTTAGATTGAGGGAACAGTGTATGGTTAGTGTAATAACAGGTTCGATTTGGGTTAGGAATCATTCTGCGCGATGAATAATGGTATTGGGAACCTGCGATATTTATTAAATTATATTGGTAAAATATATGTATGAAAACAGAAATCTAGGATTTGAAGCCCAGAAGGGCATTGGGCCCTTGATTGGGATACGTAGTGTTGAATTAGGTTCTGCACAGTTGTCTCAGATAAATCCATTTACAATGGCATAGGACCTTGTACATTGGATGATTGAATGAGGAAGAGAACATCCAGTCAAAAAGGGATAGTCGGTACGATTAGGTAGATAGTCGGTAGGTTTAGGAAGAAGAGTGAGTACAGGATTTGGACGGAAATTTCTTTTTTTTTTTTATTGGTTGTTCAAAACCCTACAAAGCTCTTGACATATCATATTTCATACATTAGCATACATTAGCTTCAAGTGAGTTTTGAACTCCCTTTTTTATCCAAGTACAGATTGCAGAATCACATGGGTTACACATCCAAATTTTTACATCATACCATACTAGTAACTGTTGTATTCTGCTACCTTTTCTATCCTTTACTATCCCCCCTCCCCTCCCCTCCCATCTTCTCTCTCTACCCCTTCTACTGTAATTCATTTCTCACCTTGTTTGTTTTCCCATTCCACTTACAACCTCTTATATGTAATTTAGTATAACAATGAGGATCTCCCTCCGTTTCCATGCAATTCCCCTTTTCTCTCCCTTTCCCTCCCACCTCATGTCTCTGTTTAATGTTAATCATTTCTTCCTGCTCTTCCTCCCTGCTTTATTCTTAGTTGCTCTCATTATATCAAAGAAGACATTTGGTATTTGTTTTTTAGGGATTGGCTAGCTTCACTAAGCATAATCTGCTCTAGTGCCATCCATTTCCCTGCAAATTCCATGATTTTGTCATTTTTTAGTACTGCGTAATACTCCATGGTGTATAGATGCCACATTTTTTTAATCCATTCATCCATTGAAGGGCATCTGGGTTGGTTCCACAATCTAGCTATTGTAAATTGTGCTGCTATGAACATCGATGTGGCAGTATCCCTGTACTACGCTCTTTTAAGGTCTTCAGGGAATCGTCCGAGAAGGGCAATAGCTGGGTCAAATGGTGGTTCCATTCCCAGCTTTCCCAGGAATCTCCATACTGCTTTCCAAATTGGCCGCACCAATTTGCAGCGCCACCAGCAATGTACAAGAGAACCCTTTTCCCCACATCCTCGTCAGCACTTGTTGTTGTTTGACTTCATAATGGCTGCCAATCTTACTGGAGTGAGATGGTATCTTAGGGTGGTTTTGATTTGCATTTCTCTGACTGCTAGAGATGATGAGCATTTTTTCATGTACTTGTTGATTGATTGTATGTCCTCCTCGGAGAAGTTTCTGTTCAGGTCCTTGGCCCATTTGTTGATTGGGTTATTTGTTATCTTATTGTCTAATTTTTTAAGTTCTTTGTATATTCTGGATATTAGGGCTCTATCTGACGTGTGAGGAGTAAATATTTGTTCCCATGATGTAGGCTCCCTATTTACTTCTCTTATTGTTTCTTTTGCTGTGAAAAAACTTTTTAGTTTAAGTAAGTCCCATTTGTTGATTCTTGCTATTAACTCCTGTGCTATGGGTGTCCTATTAAGGAATTTGGAGCCCGACCCCACTATATGTAGATCGTAGCCAACTTTTTCTTCTATCAGACGCAGAGTCTCTGATTTGATATCAAGGTCTTTGATCCATTTTGAGTTAACTTTTGTGCATGGTGAGAGGAGGGGGTTCAGTTTCATTTTGTTGCATATGGATTTCCAGTTTTCCCAACACCATTTGTTGAAGATGCTATCCTTCCTCCATTGCATGCTTTTAGCCCCTTTATCAAATATAAGATAGTTGTAACTTTGTGGATTGGTCTCTGTGTCCTCTATTCTGTACCATTGGTCCACCCGCCTGTTTTGGTACCAGTACCATGCTGTCTTTGTTACTATTGCTCTGTAATATAGTTTGAAATCCGGTATCGCTATACCGCCTGATTCGCACTTTCTGCTTAGAATTGCTTTTGCTATTCTGGGTCTTTTACTTTTCCATATCAATTCCATGATTGCTTTATCTATTTCTACAAGCAATGCCTTTGGGATTTTGATTGGCATTGCATTAAACCTATATAGAACTTTTGATAATATCGCCATTTTGATGATGTTAGTTCTGCCTATCCATGAACAGGGTATATTTTTCCATCTTCTAAGATCTTCTTCTACTTCTCTCTTTAGGGTTCTGTAGTTTTCATTGTATAAATCTTTCACTTCTTTTGTTAGGTTGATTCCCAAGTATTTTATTTTTTTTGAGGATATTGTGAATGGAGTGGTTTTCCTCATTTCCATTTCAGAAGTTTTGTTGCTGATATACAAGAATGCCTTTGATTTATGCATGTTGATTTTATATCCTGCTACTTTGCTGAATTCATTTATTAGTTCTAGTAGTTTTTTTGTAGACCCTTTTTGGTCTTCTATGTATAAAATCATGTCATCCGCAAATAATGATAATTTAAGTTCTTCTTTTCCAATTTTTATGCCTTTAATTTCTTTCGTTTGTCTAATTGCTCTGGCCAGTGTTTCGAGAATGATATTGAATAGAAGTGGTGATAGAGGGCATCCCTGTCTTGTTCCAGATTTTAGAGGGAATGCCTTCAATTTTTCACCATTCAGAATGATGCTAGCCTGAGGCTTAGCATAGATAGCTTTTACAATGTCAAGGTAATTTCCTGTTATCCCTAGTTTTTCTAATGTTTCGAACATCAAGGGATGCTGTACTTGTCGAATGCTTTTTCTGCATCTATCGAGATGATCATATGGTTCTTATCTTTAAGTCTATTGATGTGGTGAATAACATTTATTGATTTCCGTATATTGAACCATCCTTGCATCCCAGGGATGAATCCTACTTGATCATGGAGCACAATTTTTTTGATGTGCCTTTGTATCCGATTCGCCAGAATTTTATTGAGGATTTTTGCATCTAGGTTCATCAGGGTTATTGTTCTGAAGTTTTCTTTCTTTGATGTGTCTTTGTCTGGTTTCGGAATCAACGTGATGTTGGCCTCATAGAATGAATTTGGAAGAGCTCCCTCTTTTTCTATTTTCTGAAATAACTTGAAAAGTATTGGTATTAATTCTTCTTTAAAAGTTTTGTAAAACTCTGCTGTATACCCATCCGGTCCCGGGCTTTTCTTGGTGGGTAGTCTCTTGATTGCTTCTTCAATTTCATCCATTGGTATTGGTCTGTTCAAATTGTGTGTATCCTCCTGACTCAGTCTGGGCAAATCATATGTCTTAAGAAATTTATCGATGTCTTCACTATCTTCTATTTTATTGGAATATAGGTTTTCAAAATAATTTCTAATTGTCTTCTGAATTTCTGTAGCAGCTGTTGTGATATTGCCTTTTTCATCCTGTATGTTAGTAATTTGAGTTCTCTCTCCTCTTCGTTAGCATGGCTAAGGGTCGGTCAATCTTGTTTATTTTTTCGAAGAACCAACTTTTAGTTTTGTTGATTTTTTCAATAGTTTCTTTTGTTTCAATTTTGTTGATTTCCGCTCTGATTTTAATTATTTCTTGCCTTCTGCTGCATTTGCTGTTGTTTTGTTCATCCTTTTCTAGGGCTTTGAGATGAAGTGTGAGCTCATTTATTTGTTGGTTTTTCCTTGTTTTGAGGAATGACCTCCAGGCAATGATGGTTAGGGTAATAACAGGTTCGATTTCGGTTAGGAATCATTCTGCACGATGAATAATGGTATTGGGAACCTGCGATATTTATTAAATTATATTGGTAAAATATATGTATGAAAACAGAAATCTAGGATTTGAAGCCCAGAAGGGCATTAGGCCCTTGTTGGGATACGTAGTGTTGAATTAGGTTCTGCACAGATGTCTCAGATAAATCCATTTACAATGGCATAGGACCTTGTACATTGGATGACTGAATGAGGAAGAGAACATCCAGTCAAAAAGGGATAGTCGGTACGATTAGGTAGATAGTCGGTAGGTTTAGGAAGAAGAGTGAGTACAGGATTTGGACGGAAATTTCTTTAGCAATAGGGTTTCAGTTAGAGAGTGAATGTAAATGTCAGCACATATGAAAATTCAGTCACAATGATGAACTTTGAAAAATATGTAGAAAAGCAGATAATAATAGAGACTTTACAAAATCATGCAAAGTATAAAGTGAGTGATAGGATTAGACATTTTGTACACTGTTGAGTTTGAATATATAATCTTAAGAAGAAACAAATATGCAGTGACCATTAGGATTGACATTTGAGAGCATTAGGAAACCTGGACATGGATGCTTTTAGTAATCCATGTTCACTTTCATTTTAGGCTTTGGTACAATCATAAGTGTGACCTTTGCATTTTCTGTCCAGAATATTACTGTCATAGAATGTATATGTGGATCAGATGACATGAGCATTTCTTCAAGCATTTCTGGAAGTAATGTTTTCAAGACCTATAAATTACTATTGGGGGTACAAAGAGGTGTACCCTGTGTCCATGAATATAGACATAATGCATGAATAGACCACATTTTGAATAAATAATTTAACTGTTCCCACTTTAAATAATGGATTGAATTAATATATGAAATATTATAAGAAATCTTGTATTGATATAATATCATTCATTCCAACCAGTAATACATCTATATGTAATATTAGGGTTATGATTATCATGAAAGGTGTGTGAGTATTGCTTCAAAAGTGATCATAGAAATCTAAATTAATGTGTTTGGAAAGAAGTCTCATAAAAAGACCAGTCAAGAAACATGGAGGAATACATGTGATCTGAAGAAGAAAATGATTGAAAGTGAAACAAATGCCTATAAACTTGCGAACTTGTGGATGAAATATATATCCCATGATGTGAATAAATTGAAGAAATAGTAATGTACCAGTGTTGAATAAAATGAACATCCAAATACACATCATGTCCCATAGGAATCTACTTGCATTGATGTTAAACTAGGTCAGTTACTGTAAAAATATTAGGATTTGTATGCACCATTCACTAAAGTTAGTTTTCAGTACTAAGAAACAAATATGTATATCAGGAGAATGAATATTTTGAGAAAACTCTTGAGAAAATTTGATTATAAATCCACATACTTGAATATGAATGAGTTAAGGGAGTGTATAATAAGACACATATTTCATATTTTGAAAAATCTGGAGAATATATATATATATATATATATATATATATATATATATATATATACATACACACACACAAACACACACAGACATTAAAAATAGCATAATATATGCTATATGAAATTCACCATGAAATTTATATCATCCAGAGATCCAAAAATATTTATTTTATTTAACATGGATTTATGTATAATGTTGTTCAACTAGGAAGCTCACGCATAGGTTGAATTTTCAGTTCTAAAGCGTTTAGGAGGAGTGATCTCTTAAAATTTGTATCTGCCAAGTCAGCCACTTCACAAAAATGTACGTGTGGTATCAGGTAAGATTCTATAATTGCATGTAAAAATACATGTGCTGAATAGACTACAGAGACAGGGAACAGGAATTCACATATTTGTTAACTTTAAAACATATGGAGAAATATTTTAACAAATAATTGACTAGATTTATAACTCCTACCCTAAATAATGCAAAAGGCAATTCCACTATACACCATGCCTTCTCTGAACTGCTTGTATTTCTATTTTTTTTTTTGGTTTATTTTTCTCCATCTTATTAGGATTAGTTGTCAGAGTCTAGTAGGGTAAGTGTTAGTGTGAGGTATTCAGTATTTTGAAAGGAAAATTGGAAAATGAATCCAAAGTGTATGTAAATATGTGGTACACAAAAATCTTCCCACTCTCATCCAGAACAATGCCTTGACATTACAATCACGCAGAGTAAGACACAATTAGAAGAGAAGAGTTAGAAAATCTGTGAATAAATATCTGGAATGGAATATGCTCAGGAGTTCACAACCTTGGAGGAGGTAGAGGAGATTCCAAAAGTAAGGGACAGTGTAATCATTCCAAAAACATGGAGCTCTGCTGGCGTAAAGACTTCTTGAGAAACTGCCTCTGAGGGTGGGCACTTGAAATATATGTTGTTGTCGGGAGCTTCAGCTTCGTTTGTAGTGAGACCATCAAATCAGCGTCTTCATCTATGTGACCTGGAGGACATGGTTTCTTATTTTCCCTGAACATGAGTCAGCAGTGCTGAATACTCTCTTTGTAGGTAAACTGTGGACACGAGGGGCTAAGTGTATCCACATGGGCCTGTGAAGCTATTTGGTCATTCTCCACTTTTCGTGGTGTTTCTTGCTGCTGCACTGGGATTTTGGTATTTACTTCACAAAATACAAAGAATTCAACTGTTACTCTGTGCGTGAGGGGGTTCTATCACGTGTGGTGGGTCAGGGTCTGCAGGAGAATGCACCTAACAGGCTTATATCCCACATAGTTGCCCCCTTGACCATAGCAACCTGATTCTAAATATTTCCCTAAAACCTCTGCATATAACAAGATGCCTTTACATTGAAGGGACTGCTGGCTGCACCACATCAGTCACAAGCCATTTGGAAGCCAAAGGCAGATCCACATGACCACACCGCAGATGTTTTATCACACACCTGCCCACCAATGCGCTAGGCCCACTCCTCAGCAGGCTCCAACTTCCTGGCATCACTGTTCTGCACAATTTTTATGAAAACCAGTCAATCAAGGCACTGACTGTTATTCTTATGATCGGCCACAGGATATCCAAAGAATCTCCAGTGCCAACTTGTCATGGGAATTTTAAAAATTTCATGATATATTGACCTAGCCATTTTTCAAGGATGAAGTTGGAGGCATTCTGGAACTATTAAATGGTGAGGAAGCTCATTTCAATGAAATATCTGGAGATCTCTCACAGGAAAGACTTCCCAAAGAGTGGCCAAAAGGTCACATGAATCCAGGAACATTGAGGTCTACAATGTGAGGTCCATGTGTGTTTTGACTCTCAACAATGGTTGCCAAGTTTTTCAAACAAAATCATGTGATATCCTGGCTGAGATTTCCAGTGCTCTGTGAATAACTACCCTGGGCCTAGATCTCAGTTTCCAAGGGCGACTCTCATGCGTGGCCTCCTAAAATTCCAACACTATTCATGGCAATACTTCTCTGAGTTCAGTACGAGAACTCAGTCTTTATGCAGAATCCCACCAAAGTTCAAGCCAAGGTGGACCATGTAATCTCTACTAACCGCACAAAAATGACTACAATTAAAACCAAAACACTCCCACATGGCCCTCATTTTCTTCCATACAGACACTCATCATAACCTCTGGCTGGAGGTTTCCGTGAGGGGTGCAGCCCAAGACAGTGTCCAAAATAAGCTTCCTTGCCCCTCATTTGCCTAAAGTCAGGGTGGCCTGGACACCCTTCCTGTGAACTAAGAGTGATCAAATAGGCCTGCCGTTTATTTTGCTCTGCTTCTTAAATTTGAGGCCTACTGATGGTGGGATTTAGATTCTTCATGTGAATTGGAGTCATGAGAAAACCCAATCACCTATGGGCTAGAATCTGCAGGGATTTGAAGAACTTATTTGACCCAAAGGAGGCCTATTCTCACTTAATGGAGGTCAGGAACCTTACCAAGGAAGGAGAGAGACTTCATCCACAATGATTGCTCTTTTGGACATTTTGCTTTTGGATGCATACATGGGATCTCTCTTTAGATCTATCAGGTGCAGAGAATCTAAGCCACAGAATTACACAAGGCCAAGAGGCTGATTAAGACATATCCCTTTCCAAAGCAATTAAGCAAAGAGCCACAGTTGATGCCCCTTCATTTGCAGTTGAAAACTTTTCTTCAGGCTTCAAAAAGGGTGGCCTGAGGCAAAGACTTTCCTGACATTCAGGGCACCAGAACATTAGGTAAGGAAAAGGCCCAAAGCATGGTTTCTCCACTGAGTCTTTACTGGTCACACTGATATCTGAGTTTTCTGAGATGCTCGCCATGCCCTTCATTTAACCAATACATGGACGTGTCACAGAGCTTGGAGGTGGTACATATCTTGGACACAAAACCATGAGCCTATTCTGGAGAGTGGCCAGAATTCAGGAAGCAAACAGTAACTTAGGAAGATAGCAGGTGTTGCTGATCCATAAGGCAAGCCGCAGTCCACTCATAAATTGGGAAGGATGAATGCTGGGAAGCTTTCTACTAGACAAGACTCATCCATTGATGCATTCTCTTTGCTAATGTATACAACCACTGACACAGTGAGATACACAGACATAGAAACACTCGCCTTTTCATACGACTTTCTGGAAACACTTTACTCCAAACCAAACAAACCGCCTTTCAGACATATTCTAAGAGCATGAGAAAAAACCACAAACCCACACCCCCAGCCAGATAAGCACCTCCTTCCTCCAAGTAGGTTTGTGACTATCCGGAGTGTCCTCTGACTGATAGGCCATAGTATGTTCCCCCGAAATGGCCTCTCCTATCTCACATCTGGTGTCCATGGCCAATTCTGTGAAGTTGTCAGGAGCCAGCAGTTAGCCACTGCCTTCTTTCTCAGGAAAGGCCCCTCTTAAGAGCTTTCCTGTCATTTGTCCATTCTCACATCAGTAGATACCAAGAAAGACTGACTCTGTCCTTGTTATATCAAACAAGTGAGACCACTAGGTCTGGGACTGAGACAGGCTCTAGGTGCCTGGCTTCCTGGATCCCAAGTTCAGAAAGTGCCATCAACAAAAAAGTGAGGTGAGGTAACTTCTTTCAGGAACTGAATGAGGTTACTGCCTTGGCAACCAATTTGTCCTAACACATGCATCCAAGAGTCCCATGACATGTAGGCTGACCGTATTTCTGTGACACTTTCACAAGTTAGAATGGTATATCAACCATAGGCACCTGGGAACAGCTCTCCACACAGGCCTCATTTGGTCCATCTTCTCTAGATTAAGAAGAGAGAAGCTGATTCAGACAAAAGCCTTCATCCTGACCAGGTTGTTTGGCATGGAAGATGACTATTGATCTCTCAGGACCTTCATACCTGCCTACATCTTCTCCAGGGATCAATTCTGCATGGACCTTTGAGGTTCTCAGCAGGTGGACAATCCCCTACTTTCCTGTATTGTAAGACCAACTCTGTCCCTGCTCTTTTGTAAATGTAGATTGAGGGAAGAGTTTATGGTTAGTGTTAATTACATGTTTGTTTTGGGTTAGGAATCATTTTGCTGGATGAATAATGGTATTGGGAATCTGTGATATATATAAGAATATAGAGTTGAAAAATATGTATGAAAACAGAAATTTAGTAAGATTTAAAGTCCATATTGGCATTGGGCCTTTGATTGGGATACTTAGCTTTGAATTACGTTCTGCAGTGATGTCTCAGATAAATTGATTATCAATGACATAGGACCTTGTACCTTGGATGATAGATTGTAGAAAAGAACATCCACTCAAACAGGGATAGTCCATAGGATTAGGAAGATAGTCGGTAGGTTTTGCAAGAAGTGTGAGTACAGGATATGGACCAAAAGTTCTTTATCAATAGGGTTTCGGTAATAGAATGAATGTCAACGTCAGCACATGTGAAGATTCAGTCACATAGGTAAACTGGGGAAAATATGTAGGAAAGGAAACATCAATAGAGACAGTAGGAAATCAGGCAAAGTATAAAGTGAGTGATAGGATTAGACATTTTAACAGGGTTGATGTTGACTATATAATCTTCGAAGAAACAAATATGTAGTCACCAATAGGATGGACATTTGAGAGAATTAGGCAACCTAGACATCAATGTTTTTAGTAATCCATGCTCCCATTCAATTTAGGCTTTTGTACAAACATATGTGTGATCTTTGCATTTTGTATCCAAAATAGTACTGTGATAAAATGTATACGTAGATCAGGTGACATAAGTATTTTTTCCACCATTTCAGGGAGCAATATTTTGAAGATGTATAAATTAGTATTGCGGGTACAAAGAGGTGTACCCTGTGTCTATGAATATAGAGATAATGCATGAATAGATGATACTGTGAATAAATAATATAACTGATTCCACTTTAAATAATGGATTAAATTGATATCTTAAAATATATAAGAAATCTTATATTGATACACAGTCATTCATTCCTATCAGTTATACATCTAATGGTAATATGAGGGTTATGGTTTGTCATTAAGGGTGTGTGAGTTTTGCTTCAAAAGTAATTATGGAAATCGAAAATAATGTGTTTGTAAAGAAGTCTCATGAAGAGACTAGTCAAGAAACATGGAGGAATACATGTGTTCTGAAGCAGGAAGTGATTGAAAGTGAAACAAATTTATATAAATTAGCGAACTTGTGGATGAAATATATATCCCATGATGTGCATAAACTGAAGAAATAGTAATGTACCAGTGTTGAATACAAATGAACGTCAAAATACATATCATGTCCCATAGGAATCTACTTGCATTGATGTTAAACTTGGTCAGTAACTGTAGAAATATTAGGATTTGTATGCATCATTCACTGAAGTTAGTTTTCAGTACTAGGAAACAAATATGTATTTCAGGTGGATGAATATTTCTGAGAATAATCTTGTGAAAAGTTGATAATAAATCCACATACATGAACATGAATAAATTTTGGGAGTGTATAATAAGACACATGTATTTCATATTTTCAAAAATCTGGAGAGTGTGTATATATATATAGATATAGATATAGATATAGATATATATATAGATATATAGATATATATATAGATACATATATATACATATGCCTATATATATACACACACACACACTCACACAGACATTAAAAAGTAGCAATATATATGCCAATCGAAATTTATTATGAAATATATGTAATCCACACATCCCAAAATATACTTTTTACTGAACTTGGATTTATATATAATTTTGTTCAGCTGGAAAGGTCACCAATAGTTTGAATTTTCAGTTCCAACAGCATTAAGAGGAGTGATCTCTTCTCAAAATTTGCATCTGCCAAGTCAGCAACCTCTCAAGTATATACATGTGATACCAGGTAGGATTCTATATGTGCATATAAAAACACATGTGCTGAATAGGCCACAGAGAAAGGGAGAGAGGAATTCACATATTTGTTAACTTTAAAAACACATGGAGAACTGTTTTAATTAAAAATTGAGTAGATTTATAATTCCTACCCTATATAATGCAAAAGGCAAGTCCAATTATACAACATGACTCCTCTGAACTGCTTGTATTTCTATTCTGTTTTGGTTATTATTCTCCATCATGTTAGGATTAGTAGTCAGAGTCTAGTGGGGTATGTGTTAGTGTCCAAAATAAGCTCTCTTACCCCTCATTTGCCTAAAGTCATGCGGGCCTGGACACCCTGCATTTGAACCAGGAGTGATAAAATAGGACTGCAGTTAATACTGCTCTGCTTCTCCATTTTGAAGCCTACTGCCTGTCAGGTATAGATTCTTTATGTGATTTGGAAAAATGAGAAAACCCAAGCACTTCTTTAGGGCTTTGAAGATTTCATTTGAACCAAATGATCCCTATTCTCACTTGATGTAGGTCAGGAACATAACAAAGGAAAGCAAGACACTTCATCCACCATAACTGATCTTTTTGCCATTTTGGTTTGGATGCACACATGGGATCTTTCTTTAGATCCATCAGGTGCTGAGAATCTAAGCCACAGCCTCACACAGGTCCAAGAGGCTGATTAAGAAACATCCATTTCCAAAGAAATTAAGCAAAGAGCCACAGGTGATGACCATTCATTTTCATTTGAAAACTGTTTTCTTCAGGCTTCACAAAGGGGTGGCCTGAGGCAAAGACCTTCCTGACATTCAGGGCAACAGAAACATAGGTAAGAGAATGGCCCAAAGCAGGGTTTCTCCACTGAGAATTTCCTGGTCACACTGATATCTGAGTTTTCTGAGATGCTCGCCATTCCTTACCGCTATCCAGTACATGGCCATGTAACAGAGCTTGGAGGTGGTACATATCTTGGACACAAAACCATGAGCCTATTCTGCAGAGTTGCCAGAATTCAGGAAGAAAACAGGAACTTAGGAAGATAGTAGGTGTTGTCCCTCCATAAGGCAAGCTGCAGTTCATTCATAAATTGGGCAGGATGAATGCTGGGAAGCTTTCTACAAGACAGGACATATCCATTGATGCATTCTCTTTTCTAATGTCTACAACCACGGACACAGTGGGATACACATGCATAGAATCACTCACCTTGTCAAAAGACTTACTAGAAACAGTCCATTCCAAACCAAACAAACTGTCTTTCCTACCTATTCTCAGAACATGAGACAAAACCACAAACTGACACTCACACTCACAAAGGCCTCTCCTTCCCGCAAGTAGGTCTCTGACTATCTGGAGTGTCCTCTGTCTGTTGGGCCGTATTATGTTCCAATGAAATGTCCTGTCCTGTCTCAGATCTGTCTCCTTTGCAAACTCTGTGAAGTTCTCAGGAGCCAGCGGTGAGCCACTACCTGCTTTCTCAGGAAAGGCCCCTCTTCAGATCTGTCCTGGCATTTGGCAATCCTCACATCAGTAGATACCAAGAAATACTGACTCTGTCCTTGGTACATCCAAACAAGTGAGCCCACTGGGATTGGGACTGGGACTGGCTCTGGCAGCCTGGCATCTTGGATCCCAAGTTCAGAGAGTTACATCACCAAGGAAGTGAGGTAGGTCACTTTCTTCAGGAAATGTATGAGGTCACTACCTTGGCAATCACTTTGTTTTAACATTTGCTTCCAAGGGTCCCATGAGATAGAGGCTGCCCCTACTTTCGGTGACAATTTCACAAGATAGAATGGTATAACAAACATAGGCGCCTGGGAACATCTCCCCACACAGGACTGGTTTAGTCCATCTTCTCTACATTTAGATAGAGAGACTGATTCAGACACATCCCTTCATCCTGACAAGGGGGTTTGCCATTCAAGATGACTTTTGCTCTCTCAACTCCTTCATAGCTGCCTACGTCTTCTCCAGGGATCATTTCTGCATGGACCTTTGAGGATCTCAGCAGGTTTAAGAACCCCTACATTCCTGTATTGTAAAAGCAACTCTGTCCCTGCTCTTCTGTAAAGTTTGATTCAGGGAAGAGTGTATGGTTATGGTTAATAAAAGTTCAATTTGGGTTAAGAAACATTCTACGGCATGAATAATGGTATTGGGAACCTGTAATATTTACAAGAATGTAAAAGTGAAATATAAGAATGAAAACAGAAATCTAGGTAAGATTTGAAGCCCAGAAGGGCATTGGGCCCTTGATTGGGATACTTAGCTTTGAATTATGTTCTGCAGAAATGTCTCAGATAAATCGATGTTCAATGGCATAGGACTTTGTACCTTGAATGATGGAATGTCAAAGAGAACTTCTAGTCAAAAAGGGATAGTCGGTATTATTAGAAAGATAGTCTGTAGGTTTAGAACTAAGAGTGAGTATAGGATTTGGACCAAAAGTTCTTTTGCAATAGGGTTTCTGGTAGAGATTGAATGTAAATGTGAGCACATGTGAAGAGTCAGTCACAATGATAATCTGGGGAAAATATGTAGGAAAGCAGATATCAATAGAGACATTAGGAAATCAGGCAAATGAAAAAGTGAGTGATAAGATTAGACATTTTCAACGGGCTTGAGGTTGAATATATAATCTTAGGAAGAAACAAATATGTAGTCAAGAATAGGATTCACATTTGAGAGCATTAGGCAAACTGGACATGGAAGTTTAGTAATCCATGTTCACTTTCCATTTAGGTTTGGTAAAATCATAAGTGTCACCTTTGCGTTTTGTGTCCAGAATATTACTGTGATAAAATGTATATGTAAATCAGGTGACATGTGCATTTCTTCCACCATTTCTGGGAGCAATATTTTGAAGACGTATAAATTAGTATTGGGGGTACAAAGAGGTGTATCCTGTGTCTATGAATATAGAGATAATGCATGAAAAAACCATACTGTGAATAAATAATATAACTGGTTCCACTTTAAATAATGGATTTAATTGATATCTGAAACTAAGTAAGAAATCTTATATTGATATACAATCATTCATTCCAGCTAGTTGTACATCTAATGGTAATATTAGGGTTTGGTTTATCATGACGGGTGTGTGAGTTTTGCTTCAAATGTGATAATGGAAATCGAAAATAATGAGTTTGGAAAGAAGTCTCATGAAAAGAGCAGTCAAGAAACATAGAGAAATACATGTGTTCTGAAGCAGGAAGTGACTGAAAGTGAAACAAATGCGTATAAATTAGCGAACTTGTGGATGAAATATATATCCTATGATGTGCATAAACTCAAGAAATAGTAATGTTCCAGTGTTGAATAAAAATGAATGTCAAAATACACATCATGTCCCATAGGAATCTACTAGCCTTGATATTAAACTGGGTCAGTTACTATAGAAATATTAGATTTTTTTTTTGGTGTTATAGTAGATTTTATATTACCACTAGCATGCCACAGAATGTTGTGGAAAGAACAATGGATTTTTAGTTATTGCACTAATAATCTAACATTTAATGACTCTTTTGGATAGTCTAGAAATTACATAAGGCTATGTAACATAATTTTTTTAAATTTAACATTCATAAAAGCTTGGAGTTTTGGTAATATTTCTACTTTTTTATTTTTAATTTTTTCAGTTGTGATTGACCTTCATTTTGTTTATTTGAATGTGGTGCTTAGAATAGAACCCAGTGTCCCACACATGCTAGAAAAGCATGTTACCACTGAACCACAAACCCAGCCCCTCCACTTTTATCCTTACATCGAACATGCCTCTCCCTCATCTTTACTCACTTTCTTCCTCATTTTCCCCCTTCTCTCTCTTGCTTTTTCGTTTTCCTTTCATATCTGTTTTTCTCTGATGTCATTACAAACAGTAGTATGCTATGAAATTTAAATTTAAGACTGTTTTTTATAGTCATTGTTCTTTTCTTGAGAAAATTTAATAATTATAATCACCTGATAGATATATTAAAATAAATTTTTATACATATGTATCTATATTCATGCATATGCATTACATATTATATATATATACATACATATACATTTAAAAGTACTTTGATTAGCCTGTTAAAAATAATATAGACCAAAACTTTCTTAATTCTCAAGCCTTCCAGAATTAACATCTTACAGTGAAAATCAAATAAACATATTTAAATAAACAGGTATCATTCTTTTTATCAATACTGATAATTTAAGGTTTTATATCACATTAAGCTATAATACAGCATATTAAATCTTATGAATTAGAAAAAGTTTTTTGAATAACCTATTATTTAAGGACCATATGCACTGACATTTTAAAGGCTTTCTTGTGATTTCAATTTCTATCAATTGTGTATTAATTGCCAAATGCTTATTTTAGTACTTTTCATATTCATAATTGATATAAAGTCAATTGTTTAATTCTTCTTGTAAGTAATTACTTATTACAGTAGGGACATTATTAATAATTCTAAATCTGTATAAGAAAATAGTACAAAGATATTTTCATGCAAAATTAAGAATAATTGTGTGCTCTAAATGTCTGATTGTTGATACATATAACAAAGAGCTTTTGATGAGTCTCTTCCCCAGTAAAACATAAAATGCAAAGATATTGTTGGGTATATATGTGCAAATAAAGAAAAAGAAAATACACATTATCAGCTAGAAACTGTTAAATAAAAGGTGAAAACAACAATCCAACACATTGTACGAATTTGTCAGATGAGGTAGTATTCTGGAAGAATAGCCTAAGACTAGACCTGGTCCATGACAAAATATTCACGAAAAAAATGAAATATGAAAAATATAGAAAATGCTATGAATTTTTCATGAAGGTAGGTGAATTATCCTTTAATCTCAATTTATGTGCATTTTCAAAAGCCAATTTCCTGGTAAAATAAATTTGTGATAGTTACAACTAAACGAAACAAAGTTTCTGCTTAGCAAAATGAATGCATCTCAACCCATTTTTAGCTGATTTCTTTCCACTCAATTTTAAACCGTTATTTATTTATTTAATTCTATTGGTTGTTCCAAACATTACAAAGCTCATGATATATCATCTTTGATACATTTGACTCAAATGGGTTATGAACTCCCATTTTTTCCACAAATATGAATTTCAGAATCACATTGGTTACATATTCACATTTTTGAATAATAGCATATTAGTGACTGTTGTATTCTGCGACCTTTCCTATCCCCCACTATCCCCCCTCCCCTCCCCTCCCATCTTCCCTCTCTACCTCATCTGCTGTTGTTCAATTCTCTCCATTGTTTCCCCCCCATTTCCCCTCAAATCCTCTTATATGTAATTTTGTGTAACATTGAGGGTCTCCTACTATTTCCATATGCTTTCCCTTCTCTCTCCCTTTCTCTCCCCCAACTCCTCTTTGTTTAATGATAAACTTTTCCTCATGCTCTTCCTCGATGTTCTGTTCTTAGTTGCTCTTTTAATATCAAAGAAGACATTTGGCATTTGTTTTTTTAAGGATTGGCTAGCTTCGCCTAGCATAATCTGCTCTAATGCCATCCATTTCCATGCAAATTCTATGATTTTGTCATTTTTTAATGAAGAGTAATACTCCATTTTGTATAAAAGCCACATTTTTTTATCCATTCATTTATTGAAGGGCATCTAGGTTGGTTCCACAGTCTAGCTATTGTGAACTGTGCAGCTATGATCATTGATGTGGCAGTATCTCTACAGTACGCTCTTTTAAGATCCTCAGGAAATAGTCCGAGAAGGGTGATAGCTGGGTCAAATGGTGGATCCATTCCCAGCTTTCCCAGGTATCACCATAGTACTTTCCAAATTGGCCTCACCAATTTGCAGTCCCACCAGCAGTGTACAAGTGTTCCCTTTTCCCCACATTCTCACCAACACTTATTTTGTTTGACTTCATAATGGCTGCCGATCTTACTGGAGTGAGATGGTATCATAGGGTGGTTTTGATTTGCATTTCTCTGACTGCTAAAGATAGTGAGCATTTTTTCATGTACTTGTTCATTGATTGAATGTCCTCCTCTGTGAAGTGTCTGTTCAGGTCCTTGGCCCATTTGTTGATTGGGTTATTTGTTATCTTATTGTTTAATTTTTTTGAGTTCTTTGTATATTCTGGATATTAGGGCTCTATCTGAAGTGTGAGGGGTAAAAATTTGTTCCCAGGATGTAGGCTCTCTATTTACCTCTCTTATTGTTTCTCTTGCTGAGAAAAAAAAATTAGTTTAAGTGAGTCCCATTTGTTTATTCTTGTTATTAACTCTTTGGCTATGGGCATCCTATTAAAGAATGTGGAGCCCGACCCCACAGTATGTAGATCGTAGCCAACTTTTTCTTCTATTAGACGCAGTGTCTCTGATTTGATATCTAGCTCCTGGATCCATTTTGAGTTAACTTTTGTGCATGGTGAGAGAAAGGGATTCAGTTTCATTTTGTTGCATATGGATTTCCAATTTTCCCAGCACCATTTGTTGAAGATGCTATCTTTCCTCCATTGCATGTTTTTAGCACCTTTATCAAATATAAGAAAGTTGTAATTTTGTGGATTGGTTTCTGTGTCCTCTATTCTATACCATTGGTCCAGCTGCCTGTTTTGGTACCAGTACCACGATGTTTTTATTACTATTGCTTTGTAGTACAGTTTGAACTCTTGTATCGCTATACCTCCAGATTCACACTTCCTGCTTAGAATTGCTTTTGGTATTCAGGGTCTTTTGTTTTTCCATATGAATTTCATGATTGCTTTATCATTTCTACAATAAATGCCTTTGGGATTTTTATTGGCACCTATTTAAACCTGTAGAGAACTTTGGGTAATATCAACATTTTGATGATGTTAGTTCTGCCTATCCATGAACAAAGTACATTTTTCCATCTTCTAAGATCTTTTTCTATCTCTCTCTTTAGGGTTCTGTAGTTTTCATTATATAAATCTTTCACCTCTTTCGTTAGGATGATTCCCAAGTATCTTATATTCTTTGTGGATATAGTGAATGGAGTGGTTTTCCTCATTTCCATTTCAGAAGTTTTTCTGCTGATATACAGGAATGCCTTTGATTAATGCGTGTTGACTTTATATCTTGCCACTTTGCTGAATTCATTTATTAACTCTATCAGTTGTTTGTAGACCCTTTTGAGTCTGTTAAATATATTATCATGTCATCTGCAAATAGCGATAATTTAAGTTCTTCTTTTCCTATTTTCATGTCTTTAATTTCTTTTGTCTGTCTAATTGCTCTGGCTAGTATTTCAAGAACTAAATTGAATAGAAGTGGTGATAGAGGGCATCCCTGTCTTGTTCCAGATTTTAGAGGGAATGCCTTCAGTTTTTCTCCATTTACGATGATGCTAGCCTGAGGTTTAGCATATATAGCTTTTACAATGTTGAGGTAAGTTCCTGTTATCCCTAGTTTTTCTAGTGTTTTGAACATAAAGGGAGGCTGAACTTTGTCGAATGTTTTTTCTGCATCTATCAAGATGATCATATGGTTCTTGTCTTTAAGTCTATTGATGTGGTGAATAGCATTTATGGATTTCCGTATATTGAACTAGCCTTGCATCCCTGGGATGAATCCTACTTGATCATGGTGCACAATTTTTTGATATGTTTTTGTATTACATTCACCAGGATTTTATTGAGAATTTTTGCATCCTAGTTTATTAGAGATTATGGTCTGTAGTTTTCTTTCTTTGAAGTGTTTTTGTCTGGTTTCGGGATCAGGGTGATTTTGGCCTCATAGAATGAATTTGAAAGAGCACCTTCATTTTGTATTTCTTGAAATAGCTTGAAAAGTATTGGTATTAATTCTTCTTTTAAGGTTTTGTAGAGCTCCGCTCTATACCCATCCGCTCCAGGGCTTTTTTTGGTTCGTAGTCTTTTGATGGCTTCTTGTATTTCTTCCTCTGTTATTGGTCTGTTTAAATTGTGTGTGTCTTCCTGACTCAATCTTGGCACATCGTATGACTTAAGAAATTTATTGATATCTTCACTATCTTCTATTTCATTTGAATATAGGGTTTCAAAATACTTTCTAATTATCTTCTGTATTTCTGTAGTGTCTGTTGTGATAATGCCTTTTTCATGCCGTATGTTAGTAATTTGAGTTCTCATTCTTCTTCTCTTTGTTAGCATGGCTAAGGGCCTGTCGATCTTATTTATGTTTTCAAAGAACCAACTTTTAGTTTTATCAATTTTTTCAATGTTTTTTTTTTGTTTCAATTTCGTTGATTTCTGCTCTAATTTTAATTATTTCTTGTCTTCTACTACATTTGGTGTTGTTTTTCTTTTCTTTTTCTAGGTTTTTGAGGTGTAGTGTGAGTTCATTTATTTTATTTTATTTTATTTTTTTGAGGAAAGAACTCCAAGAAATGAATTTCCCTCTTAAAACTGCTTTCATTGTGTCCCATAGATTCCAGTATGTTGTGTCTGTATTGTAATTTGTCTATAAGAATTTTTTATATCCTCCTCTATGTCTTCTGTAACCCATTGATCATTCAGTAGAATATTGTTCATTTTTCCATATGATGTAGGATTTTTCCTTCCTTCTGTTATCATTTATTTCCAGTTTCATTCCAATATGATCAGATATGGTTCATGGTATTATCTCCACGACTTTATATTTACTAAGGGTTGCCCTATGGCATAATATATGAACTATCTTTGAGTAGGATCCTTGTGCTGCTGAGAAGAACGTGTATCCACTTGAGGATGGTTGATATATTCTATATATGTTGGTTAAGCCTAGGTTATTTATTGTGCTGTTGAATTCCATAGTTTCTTTATTCAGTTTTTGTCTAGAGGATCTTTCTAATGGCGAGATCAGTGTGTTGAAGTCACCCGTAGTTATTGTGTTGTAGTCTATTTGACTCTTGAACTTGAGGAGAGTTTGTTTCATGAGCGTTGCAGCTCAATTGTTTGGTGCATACAAATTGATAATTGTTATGTCTTGTTGGTGGATGGTTCCTTTTAACAGTACATAGTGTCCTTCGTTATCCCTTTTTAATAACGTAGGTTTGAAATTGATTTTATTTGATATGAGTATGGCTACTCCTGCTTGCTTCCGAGGGCCATGTGTGTGGTATGATTTATCCCAACCTTTTACTTTCAGCCTGTGTATGTCTTTACCTATCATATGAGTCTCCTGAAGGCAGCAGACTGTAGGATTTGTTTTTTTGATTCAGGTTACTAACCTATGTCTCTTGATTGGTGAGTTTATGCCATTAACATTTAAGGTTACAATTGAAATATGATTTTTACTTTCATTCATGTTTATTTATTTATTTATTTTTAGTTTGACTAGTTTTTACTTTTTGGTTATTTTCCTCCCCCTTTACTGAGATACCTCCCACTGTTAGTTTGGGGCACTATTTTTCAATTCCTCTTCTTCTAGTATTTTGCTCAAATGCTTTGCAGTGCTGGTGTTCTTTCTGCAAATTCTTTTAGCTTTTGTTTATCGTGAAAGACACTAATTTCATTGTCAAATCCCAAACTTAATTTTGATGGATACAGTACTCTTGGTTGGAATCCATTATTTTTCAGCGTTTGAAATACATTGTTCCAGGATCTACTCGCTTTCAAAGTTTGTGATGAAAAATCAGTCGTTAACCTAATTGGTTTACCCCAGAATGTAATCTGCCTCATTTCTCTTTTAGCTTTTAATATTCTCTCCTTCTTCTGTATGTTAGCTATCTTGATAATTTTATGTCTTGGAGTTGGTCTATTATGGTTTTGAATGTTTGAGGTAATGTAGCCTTCAAGGATTTGGCAATCCATTCCATCTTTTATCTCTGGGAAGTTTTCTAGAATTATTTCATTTAATATGTTGTCCATTCCTTTGGTTTGAATCTCTATGCCTTCTTCTATCCTAATGACTCTCAAATTTGTTTTTTTATGACATCCCATATCTCTTAAATAGATTGCTCATGGGATATAAGCATCTTTTCTGTGTTGACTATATTCTTTTCAAGTTGATAAACTTTGTCTTCATTATCTGATCTTGTGACTTCTACTTAATCTAGTCTATTTACAATATTCTCGTTTGAGTTTTTAATGTGGTTTATATTTTTCTGCATTCCTATGATTACTATTTGATTTTTTTAAGAACTCTGTCTTTTGGTAAAGCTCGTTCTTTGCCATTTGAATTTGTTTGTTTAATTCATTTTCAAAATATTCTTTTATTGCTTGGACTTGCTGCCTCATGTCTTCTCTAATATTTCTTTCCATCTGAGTTAGGGATGCATTGAGTTTTTTCCCTATCCCTGTTTCTGATGATTCTAGGTCCTCCTGTAGAATTAAGTTGTCCGGCATTATTTGTACACCTTTTTCCCTTGTTTTTTCATGAAGTTCACATTACTTTCCAGCTCCGTTTGATTGCTGTGTTTCTGCTCTCTTCTATATATTTGTTTTGGTTTTATATATCTCTATTGTAGCTCCTTTGTGTTGGTAGGCTGTGCATGCTAAAGTGGATTCCACTGGGAAGGAATTCCGACGGCCGAGCTCCAGTGATGTCACCTCTCTGCTATGGTGGGCCCCAGGCTCTTTGCCCGGGTGTTCGCATTGGGGTGTGGGACTGTACTGTCTCTGTTTGTTTTCAGCTCCTGGTCGCGGGTGTGCAGGCGGTCACAAGCTGTCCAGTCACGCAGTCAGCGGGTGGGCTGTCACCGGCGGTTGTGCGATCTCTAGCCACCCATTAGGGCGGGCATATGGCAGGTGATTGGTCGCTGGTGGGCAGGCGGTCTCCAGCCGTCAAGTCGCACCTGCAGCGGGCCGGCTATTGCCGGCGGGCGAGCGTTCTCCAGGCGCCCAGTCACGCGGGCCTGGCCTCTAGTCCCCTGGTTTCTCCTGCTAGTCCTGGTTTCTCCTGCTACACCAGTTTTCCCCTGAGTAATGCCCTCGGCAACTCAAACTGTACTCTGGCCTGCCGTTTCTTGGGTGTGGATTGTGTCTATTGGGAACCCCAGCACTCTATTGTTTTTTTTTTCCGTTTGCCCCTTCCCCATCGCTGGCTAGACAGATTTTGTTTTCACCACTGATGGGAGGAGGAGTTGAAGGTCAGGTGCCTCTAGTTTCCCCCCCATCTTTATTCAGGCTCTCTCTGATAATCCCTCCCCTGGAAAGCTTAGGAAAGATTTTATGCAAATATCCTACTGTATGGGAGATGAGCGGAAAACACACAACTGTTTTATTGTTGCAATCTGTCGGAGAGTGGCGGTGGTTACTTCAGCTCTCCAAGATGGTTGCCGTTGGTTTCCTTGGTGGAGTTTCCGTTGTGGGGGATAGAACTGTAGCACTTCCTTCCCTGACTGAAATCCCGAACTCCGCCTGGGGCTCAGTGGGGGGTCAGCCGGCAGGATTCCACAGAATCTGCAGCAACGTTTCTCCCTGGATGCTAGTCGCTTCTCGGTGGTGCCCCGACGTCTGTAGCCACGGGGCGGGCCGCACGGATCAGTAAGCCCAGATCTCCGGTTGCATATTTGGCTCGCGTTTGAGACTCAATTACCGGATCTCGTTGGTGGAAATCATTCTTTTAGGTTTCGGTGCACACCCATTTTTCTGTAAGATCCTAACAAGATAGTCTTTTGTCATTCTAACTCGTTATTCACCTGCAATGTGGCGTGGTACACTGGGTGTGATGCACTCTATTCGCGGTCAACTTGCAATGTCGAAATATTAGGTTTTGTATGCACCATTTACTGAAGATAGTTTTCAGTACTAGGCAACCAATATGTATTTCAGGTTGATGAATATTTCTGAGAATTATCTTTTGAAAAGTTGATTATAAATCCACATTCATGATATGAATGAATTTGGGGAGTGCACAATAAGGCACATATATTTCATATTTTGAAAAATCTTGAGAGTATATATATATATATATATATATATATATATATATATACAGAGAGACATTACAATGTAGCATTATGTATGCCAACCGAAATTTATCGTGAAATACATATCATCCAGAGATCCAAAAATATTAATTTACCGAACATGGATTTATGTATAATGTTGTTCAAATAGGAGGCTCAGCCATAGGTTGAATTTTCAGTTTCAACAGCGTTTAGGAGGAGTGATATCTTCTCACAATTTGTATCTGCCAAGTCAGCCACCTCACAAAAATGTACGTGTGACACTAGGTAGGATTCTATATATGCATATAAAAATACATTTGCTGACTAGGCTACAGAGAAAGGGAGACATAAATTCACATGTTTGTTAACTTTAAAAACACATGGAGAACTATTTCAACAAAAAAATTGACTAGATTTATAACTCCTACCCTATATAATGCAAAAGGCAAGTCCAAGAATACCAAACATGCCTCCTCTTAACTGCTTGTATTTCTATTCTGATTGGGTTATTATTTTCCATGATATTACGATTAGTAGTCAGAGTCTAGTAGGGTAGGGGTTAGTGGCAGGGATTCAGTATTTCAAATGGAAAATTGGAAAATGAATCCATTGTGTATGCAAATATGTGCTACACAAAAATATTCCCACTCTCATCAAGAACTATGGCTTGACATTACTTTTGCTCCAAGTAAGACACAATTAGAGGAGAAGTGTTAGAAAATCTGTGAATACATATCTGGAATGGAATATGCTCAGTAGTTCCCAACACTGGAGGTGGTAGAGGAGTTCCCAAAAGTAAGGGATAGGGTAAACACTCCACAAACATGGAGCTCTGCTGGCCTAAAGACTTCTTGAAGAACTGCCTCTGAGGTTGGGCACCTGAAAAATATGTTGTTTTCTGGAGCTTTAGCTTCATTTGTAGTGAGACCATCAAAGCTGGGTCTACATCTATGTGACCTGGAGGACATGGTTTCTTATTTTCCAGTGAAGATGAGGCAGCAGTGCTGAATTTGCTCTTTGTAGGTAAACTGTGACCACTGGGGACTAAGTGTCTCCCCATGTGGACTGTGAAGCCATTTGGTCATCCTCCAAATTTCATGGTGTTTCTTGCTGCTGCACTGGGAGTTTGCTATTTGATTCAAAAATGCAAGGAGTTCTAGTGGGTCACAGTGCTGGAGGGAGTTCTGTCACATGTGGTGGGTCAGTTTCTGCAGGAGAATGCACCAAACATACTTCTAGCCCACATATATTGCCCCATTGACCATAGCAACTTGATTCTGAACATTGCCCTGAAATCTCTCAGTATTACAAGATGCCTTTATATAGAAGGGACTGCTTGCTGCACCATGTCAGTCACAAGCCATTTGGAAGCCAATGGAAGATCCACAGGCCCCACCACAGATGTTTTATCACACACCTGACCACCACGGCTCTAGGCCCACTACTCAGCAGGCTCCAACTTATTGGCATCTCTGTTCTACACGATTTTCATGAAACCGAGTCAATCAAAGCACTGTCTGGTATACTCATGATCAGCAACAGGACATCCAAAGGTCCTCCATTACCACCTGGTCATGGGAATTTCAAAAATTTGATGGTATTTTTGTAGCCATTTTTCAATGATGATGTTGGAGGCACTGTGGGTTAAAATTCACTCCAGAACCATTAAATGTAGAGGAAGCACATTTCAATGAAAGCTTTGGAGAATTCTCACAGGCAAGGCTTCTCAAAAAGTGGCCAAATGGTCACATGAAGCCAGTCCCATTGAGGTCTATAATGAGGTCCATGTGTGTTTCGACTCTCAAATATGGCTGACAAGTCTTTCAGAATAAAATCACGTGATATCTTGGCTGTGATTCCCAGTGCTCTGTTGAAAGCCACCCTGCACATAGATCTCAGTTTTCAAGGGGGACTCTCATGCATGGCCTCCGAAAATCCCAACACAATTCATGGCAATAATTCTCTGAGTTCAGTTCCAGAACTCAGTCTCTAAGGGGAATCACACCAGAGTTCATGTAAAGGTGGACCCAGTCATCTCTTCCAAACACCAAACAAATGGCCACGATTAAAACCAAAACACTCCCACATGGCCCTCATGATCTTTCATATAGACACTCATCATAACCTCTGGCTTGATGTTTCCATGAGGGGCGAAACCCAAGACAGTCTCCAAAATAATCTCCCTTGCCCCTTAATGGCCTAAAATCAGGGTTGCCTGGACACACTTCCTGTGAACTAGGAGTGATCAAATAGGCCTGCTGTTAATACTTCTCTGCTTCTCCAATTTGAGGCCTACTGACTGTGGGGTTTATTTTTTTATGTGAATTGGAGTCATTATAAAACCCAAGCACATATCGGCTAGCTTCTGCAGGGCTTTGAAGAAATCATTTGACCCAAAGGATCCCTATTCTCACTTGATGGAGGTCAGGAACCTAAAAGAGGAAGGGGAGAGACTTCATCCACAATGACTGCTCTTTTGGCCATTTTGGTTTTGAATGCACACATGGGATCATTCTTAAGATACATCAGGTGGTGAGAATCTAAGCCATTGCCTCAAACAGGGCCAAGAGGCTGATTCAGACACATCCCTTTTCAAAGGAAATAAGCAAAGAGCCACAGGTGATGCCCATTCATTTCCATTTGAAACCTGTTTTCTTCAGGCTTCACAAAGGGGTGGCCTGAAACAAAGACCTTCCTGACATTCAGGGCAACAGAACAATAGGTAAGCAAAGCAGGGTTTCTCCACTGAGACTTTATCGGTCACACTGATATTTGAGTTTTCTGAGATACTCGCCATTCCCTTCAGCTATCCAGTACATGGCCATGTAACAGGGTTTGGAAGTGGTACATATATTGGACACAAAACCATGAGCCTATTCTGTAGAGTGGCCAGAATTCAGGAAGAACGCACGAACTTTGGAAGATAGCGCGTGTTGCCCATCGATAAGGCAAGCCAAAATCCATTCATCAATTTGGCAGAATAAATGATGGGAAGCTTTCTACTAGACAGGACACATCAATTGATGCATTATCTTTTCTAATGTCTATAACCATGGACACAGTGGGATACACAGACATAGAAACACTCGCCTTGTCAAATGACTTACTAGAAACAGTTCACTCAAAACCAAACAAACCGCCTTTTCTATCTATTCTCAGAACATGAGGCAAATCCACAAAGACACAGCGACACCCACAGAGGCACCTCCTTCCCCAAAGTAGGTCTGTGACTATCCAGAGTGTCCTCTGACTGGTGGGCCATAGTATGTTCCCCGAAATGGCCTGTCCTGTCTCAGATCTGGTCTCTTTAACCAACTCTGTGAAGATGTCAGGAGCCACTGGTGAACCACTATCTGCTTTCTCAGGAAAGGCCCCACTTTAGACCTTTTCTGGCTTTTGGCCATTCTCATATCAGTAGGTACCAAGAAAGACTGACTCTGTCCTTGGTATATCCAAACAAGTGAGACCACTGGGACTGGGACTGGGACAGGCTCTGGGTGCCTGTCTTCCTGCATCCCAAGTTCTTAGAGTTCCATCACCAAGGAAGTGAGGTGAGGTCACTTCCTTCAGGAACTGAATGAGGTCACTGCCTTAGCAACAACTTTGTCCTAACAGTTGCTTCCAAGGGTCCCATGAGATGGAGGCTGCCCCTACGTCCTGTGACACTTTCACAAGTTAGAATGTATATCAACCATAGGCACCCGGGAACAGCTCTCCAAACAGGACTGTTTGAGTCCATATTCTAATGGGTGGCACTAGAGCAGATTATGCTTAGTGAATCTAGCCTATCCCTAAAAAACAAATACCAAATGTCTTCTTTGATATAATGAGAGCAACTAAGAATAGAGCAGGGAGGAAGAGCAGGAAGAAAAGATTAACATTAAACAGAGACATGAGGTGGGAGGGAAAGAGAGAGAAAAGGGGAATTGCATGGAAATGGAGGGAGACCCTCATTGTTATACTAAATTACATATTAGAGGTTGTGAATGGAATGGGAAAATAAACAAGGTGAGAAATGAATTACAGTAGATGGGGTGGACAGAGAAGATGGGAGGGGAAGGGAGGGGGGATAGTAGAGGATAGGAATGGTAGCAGAATACAAAAATTACTAGTATGGAATTATGTAAAAATGTGGATGTGTAACCGATGTGATTCTTCAATCTGTATCTGGGGTAAAAATGGGAGTTCATAAATCACTTGAAGCTAATGTATGCTAATGTATGAATATGTTATGTCAAAAGATTTGTAAGGTTTTGAACAACCAATAATAAAAAAAAGAACAGAGAGGCTGATTCAGTAACAACCTTTCATCCTGACCACGTTGTTTGCCATGGAAGTTGACTTTTGCTCTCTCAGGTCCTTCAGTGGTGCCTATATCTTCTCCAGGGATCACTTCTGCATGAAACTTTGAGTTTTTCAACAGGTGGAAGATTCCCTACATTCCTCTATTTTAGGACCAACACTGTCCCTGCTCTTCTGTAAAGTTAGATTGAGGGAACAGTGTATCGTTTCGCTTAATAACAGGTTTGATTTGGGTTAGGAATCATTCTGCTTGATGAATAATGGTATTGGGAACCTGTGATATTTATAAGAATATATAGGTGAAATATAAGTATGAAAACAGAAATCTAGGTAAGATTGGAATCCCACAAGGGCATTGCGCTCTTGATTGGGATACTTAGCTTTGATACATGTTCTGCATAGATGTTTCAGATAAATCAATAATCAATGGCATAGGACCTTGTACCTTGGATTATTGAATGTAGAAGTGAGTATCCACTCAAACTGGGATAGTCGGTAGGATTAGGAAGATATTCTGTAGGTTTCAGAAGAAGAGTGAGTACAGGAATTGTAACAAAAGTTCTTTAGCAATAGGGTATCACATAGACAGTGAATGTAAATGTCAGCACATGTGAAGTGTTAGTCAAAATTGTGAACTGGTGAAAATATTTAGGAAAGCAGACATCAATAGAGACAATAGGAAATCAGGGAAAGTATAAAGTGAGTGATAGGATTAGACATTTGCAACAGGGATGAGGTTGAATATATAGTCTTAGGAAGAAACAAATATGTTGTCATAAATAGGATTGACATTTGAGAGCATTAGGCAACCTGGACATGAATGTTTTTAGTAATCCATGCTCACTTTCCATTTAGGCTTTGGTACAATCATAAGTGTGACCTCTGCTTTTTGTGTCCAGAATATTACTGTGATAAATGCATACGTAGATCAGGTGACATGAGTATTTCTTCCACCATTTCTGGGAGCAACATTTTGAAGACAAATAAATTAGTATTGGGGTTAAAAATAGATGTACCCTGTGTCTATGAATGTAGAGATAATGCATGAATAGACCATACTGTGAATAAATAATATAATTGGTTCCAACTTTAAATAAAGGATTGAATTGATATCTGAATATATACAGAAAATCTTATATTGATATACAATTATTCATTCCAACCAGTAATACATCTAATGGTAATATTAGGGTTATGTTTTATAATGAAGAGTGTGTGAGTTTTGCTTCAAAATGATTATGGAAATCAAAAATAATGTGTTTGAAATGAAGTCTCATGAAAAGACCAGTCAAGAAACCTGGAGGAATACATGTGTTCTGAATCAGTAAATGATTGAAAGTGAATCAAATGCCTATAAATTTGTGAACTTATGGATGAAATATATGTCCTATGATGTTCGTAAACTGTAGAAATTCTATTGTACCAGTGTTGAATAAAATGAACTTCAAAATACACATCATGTCCCATAGGAATCTACTTGCATTGATGTTAAACAGGGTCAGTTAATGTAGAAATATTAGGATTGTATGCACCATTCACTGAAGTTAGTTTTCAGTACTAGGAAACAAATATGTATTTCAGGTGGATGAATATTTCTGAGAATAATCTTGTGAAATGTTGATTATAAATCCACATACATGAACATGAATGAATTTAGGTAGTGTATATAAGACACATATATTTATGAACATGAATGAATTTAGGTAGTGTATATAAGACACATATATTTTATATTTGGAAAAATTTGGAGAGTATATATATATATATATATATATATATATATATATATATATATATATATATATAAAACACACACAGACAATAAAATGTAGCAATATATATGCTAATCGAAATTCTTCATGAAATGTACATCAGCCACAGATGCAAAAATATTTATTTTACCGAACATCGATTTATGTATAATGTTGTTCTACTAGGAGGCTCACCCATAGGTTGAATTTTCAGTTCCAACAGAGTTTAGGAGGAGTGATCTCTTCTCACAATTTGTATTTGCCAAGTCAGACACCTCAGAAGAATATACGTGTGATACCAGGTAAGATTCTATATGTGCATATAAAAATACATGTGCTTAATTGGCTACAGAGAAAGGGAGACAGGTATTCACATATTTGTTAACTTTAAAAACATGTGGAGAACTATTTCAGTTAAAAATTAGCTAGATTTATAACACCTACCCTATATCATTCAAAAGGCAAGTCCAACTATACACCATGCCTCCTCTGTACTGCTTGTATTTCCATTCTGTTTGGATTATTTTTCTCCATCATATTAGGATTAGTAGTCAGAGTCTAGTAGGTTATGGTTTAGTGTCAGGTGTCCGGGCCGGCTGGACACTTCAACGTGGGCGTTGAACCTTGTTGGGGAGGAATGAAGGGACAAAAGTGATGAGAGAAGACAGCAAGACAACAGTTCTGATCATGCTGAAAACTTTTATAGTTCTCACAGTGTATTTATATGCTGCGGATGAGAAAGCTCTCTTATCGGCAGTTGCTGGATGTCTTCACAGGGTGAGATAACCTCAGGATATTTTAGGAAGACGGATAGCTGCAGGATGTCTCAGGGTGATAGATGGCTGCGGGATGTCTCCCAGGCAGGAAATCTCGCAGGGGTCTATTTCTTGTAAGTGTCAGGCTATTCTTTGAAGGAGAACTTCCTTCTAGCCCCTGACATCTTCCCCCTTTCTTATATAAAATATTTGACCATACCTTACAGGCCAATGTTTTAGGGGGTTATAGAGGCTCTGTTTGTCTAACAGGCCTTAGAATATCTCCTGATCTGATCGAGCATGTTTACTAGGAGATTTCGTGGTGGCCTAGGCATGTTTTTTAAGGAGACGGCTTTGAGGGGGAAGCATGCCAACTGCCATGCACCAGAGCGTGTCATTCAGAAGACTTGGGTTTTGGGAACCATGGATCCATCCTCCTGCAGTCCTTCCTGCACCCTCTGTTATTATGGCCTAACGTCCTCACTCCATGGGTGCGTCCTCCCCCAAACAGAGGGGCCCATGGAGGACGAACCCTTATGGCAAGGGCAGAAGATGGTTGGTCAGAGCTGTTACTTAGAGTTTTATATAAGAAAGCGAGATCTGTGGGCATGTAACCTTAAGAAATAAGCTTGTGAGGAGGGTAGAACATCCTTTTAAATGTTGGCAGCACGGTCTTCCATATCCAGGCGATGATAGTGGACCTGTAGGGGCTTAGAGGCCAAAATATTAATCTGTTCTTTAATAAATTGTAACATCCTGTTTATAATGCAGGGTCCTAGGGACACCATTAAAAGTAAACCCAACAAAGGGCCTAATAGGGGAATAAGATAGGGCAGAAATCCATTAAGCCCAGTCCAGAGGGGATTTTCAAATATTTCCCTTCGTCTCTTTTCTAGATCTTCTTGAAGCTGCTTAATTTTAGTGCACACTATGCCAGAATTATTGGCATAAATGCAGCATCGTTCCCCTAAGGCCAAGCAAATACCTCCCTGGTTAGCTGTCAGCAAATTTAAGCCTCGTCTTTTTTGAAGGAACACTTCTGCCAGGGAGTCTATTTGGTCCTGCAAATCTTTAATGGTTCATGATAGAGTTTTTATCAGTTGTTACTGATAGAGTTTATAATTTGTTGAGACAGGCGATGGTAAGAGTGAATAGACGTGCCTAAGCCAGTGTACATGTGCCCACAGGAACTGTTATTCCAAGGCTGGCAGATTGTTGGCTGCATCTGAAAAAGAAGAAATTTTGTCCTCATGAGGAGTCCCTCTGTCCCTGTTTTGAGGTAAGTCATTAACCTGTTTAACCAGGAGTTCTGGTAACCATCTTGGGGCTGTTTGATCTTGGTCCAAAACATAAGCTGAGCCTCCTCCACAGATGAGGACAGGATCTGGGCCTTTTTATTTATTTGTAAGGGGATTGTGTCACATAACAGGTGGGCGAACAGAATTGGACGAGGGATGGCAGTGTCTGTCTGCTGCCGAATGGCCTTCATTGTCTAGGGTAAGAAAAATAAGGGCAAATAATGCATTGTTAAGGCGATGCCTGGGTGTGGTAAATACAAGGGAGGAAGCCTTAAGGAGGGTTAGCCAAGTTTTTAAGGTAAGGTGGGCAAGTTCCACAATGCCTTGGCCCTGAGGGTTGTATGGAATTCCAGGAGTATGACAAATTTGCAAGGTAGCACAAAACTGTTTAAACTTGGCAATGGTATATGTAGGATAAATATCTGTTTTAATATGTATTGGTTTACCCATAACAGAAAAGGCTGAAACAAGATGAGAAAGGACATCTTTGGTAGCCTCTCCAGAATGTGGTGATGCAAAAATAAAGCCGCTGAAGGTATCTACAGAAATGTGTATATATATTTGGCTATTACAAATTCAAGAAAATGAGTAACATCCATTTGCCAAAACTGATCGGGCAGTAATACTCGGGGGTTAACTCCCAAGTGTTGAATGGGGAGGGAGACAGCGCAACTAGGGCATGCTTTTACTATTTCTCGTGCCTGTTGCCTGGTAATTTTACAAAGTAATCAAAGGCTCTGGAAATTTAAATGGTGTAGATTGTGTAACTCTGTGGCCTTTTGAATGGAGCCAACAAAAATTGGAAAGATGGAACGAGTTGCTGCATCAGCTTGGGCATTACCTTGAATTAGAGGGCTGGAAAGATCAGAGTGTGCCCTTATGTGTCCTAAGAAAAATGGGTGTTGTCTGACCTGAATTAGCTGCTGAAGCTGGTGAAACAGAAAGGCCGCATTGTTAGAAGCCTTAATGGGGGGTGAAATCACCAGCAGGTGCACAGAATGAGCAATGTAGCCACTGTCTTGATAAATATTAACAGGATTATAAAAAATGTTATAAAAACTTGTGTTATGTCAAACAATTCCACAAACTGTGGTGACTGATAGACAGTATCAAAGGTGGTAGGCTGGTTATTGACAACAAAGACTGCTCGGCCATTACAGGAACCGTCTGTAAAGACAGTAAGGGCTTGAGGAATGGGAGCATTTTGAGTAATTTCAGGAAAAGTAAATGGATGTAACTGGACAAAATGTAAAGGGGGGTCATTGGGGAGGTGGTGATCAATTGTTCCCAAAAGCCTGATAGGGAAATACCTCATTCATCCGTTGTCTCTAGTAAAAATTTGGTTTGGTCCTTAGTATATGGAATAAAAATATTATCAGGGTCTTTGCCAAAATGTTGTAGAGAAATCAAATGACCTTTAAAAATAATAGAAGCTACCTGAGCAAGATAAACAGTAATAACCTTCGAGGATGTGGTGGGTAAATGGACCCAAAACAAGGGGCAGTCTTTATTTTTAAAATGTGGATCTCGCTGCCAAAATATTCCTGTGGGTGTATGAGGAGTGTGTAAAATAACCAGAACCAGAGGAATGTTATAAGAAATTTGCGTAACAAATTGTTGGGCAATGGCTTCTGTGACTTGGTTTAATGCCTGTCATGCCTTGGGAGTAAGATTTTGAGGGGAGGAGGGGTGGGAATTACCTCTCAAAATATCATTAAGGGTCAAAAGTACACAAGTGCATAATTTTAAATATGTTATTAGCCATTGAATATGCCTCAGTAATTTCTGAAAATCTTTAAGGGTGTGAAGATGGTCCACACGTAGTTGTATTTTAGAAATTTGGATCTGATTTCTGTAGAATTTTAAGGCCCAAACTTTTATAAGAGTCCTGTGTTTGAACCTTATTAGGAGCTATCTGTAGTCCCAAGGTAGTGAGGATTTTGTAAAAGTCCAAGTAACAATTATTAAGATCATGGGTATTAGGTGCAGCAATTAACAAATCATCCATATAATGTAAAATATAAATTTGTGGCCCTCGCTCTCTCACAGGGTCTACTTCTTGAGCAACGTATTTTTGGCAAAGAGTAGGGATGTTGGCCATACCTTGGGGAAGAACCTTCCATTGAAGTCTCTGCATAGGGCCCTGAATATTAATGCAAGAAAGACTAAAGGCAAAATAGGGTCTATCCACAGGATGCAAAGGAATGGTAAAAAAGCAATCTTTTAAGTCCATAACCATTTTACAATAGTTTTTGGAAATAGTCACTGGTGTGGGAATGTCTGGCTGTAGTGCTCCCATCGGGAGTATAACTTTATTAATGGCACACAAATCTTGTAAAAGGCGCCACTTGCCTGATTTTTTCTTGATAACAAAAATATTAGTGTACGATGGTGAGGTTGAGGGCTCTACATGGCGGGCTGCCAGCTGTTCCTTCACTAACATGGAGGCAGCCTCCAAATTTTCTTGGGTAAGGGGCCACTGATCCACCCACACAAGAGTCTGAGTCTCCCAAATAATTTTATCTCCATGGGAACAGGAGGGTCAGGAACCGACACTAAAAATCCAAATATCCAAGTCCATATGTATTTTTTTTTTTATGGGTTGTATAGGCTCCACCAGTCCTTGTCTCAGCCTCCCAAGGCCTGTACCAGGGACAAAATTCATACGGAGCATTTGATGAGTCACCATGGAATTGGGACTGGCAAGAATAACTTCTATTTGACTCAAAATATCTCCAACCCATAGGTAAACAGGGAGGTCAGGAACAACGAAAGAAGTGACAGTTCCCTTATTACCCTCTTTATCAGTCCAGCTAAGAGCAGTAGAGCTGACCAGAGGATTTTTTGTCTTTCCTATCCCTTTAAGGTCAGTCAAGGATGGGGTGAGGGGCCAACCTGATCGCCAGTATTTTTGAGAAATAATTGTCGCATCAGCTCCAGTAACTACAATTGCTTGGTATTCCTTTCCTTCAATAAGTAAGGTAAGGGTGTGTCTAATATGAGAAATGGGATGAACCCAATATACCTCAGAGGAGCCCAAGGAGGCAGTCCCCCACAGTAGGTTTGGGAGGTGGAAATGCCCCTTAATCTAAGGGAAGAAGTATTAATTGTGCAAGACTTTTTCCTCCTGGGATGGCCGCAACTCTATTAATAACTGTGGCCAGTATTTTTAGTTCTCCAGTGAAATCATTATCATTAATGCCAGGGAAGACCTGAACACCTTGTAAGGTAGTAGAGGCACTTCCAAGAATAAGGGCACACGTATGAGATGGAGGGGCACCCATAATTCCAGTTGGTATTATCTGGGGCCCTTGCATTGAGTCTAATATTGTATCAGTGGTGGCACAGAGGTCCAATCCTGCACTGCCTGGAGTGGGTAGTTGGAGGGAGCCAATTGTGGAGAAGGATTTTGAGGTAGGTTGGGAGTTTGGGAGGGAACAAACCTCATTGCCCCAGGGAGTTTCCTGAGAAGTAGGAAGAAATAGGCTGTCTGAGGGCATTTGTCATTGATCTACACTCACTGGCCCAGTGATGACCTTTACCATATCAAGGACAAAGTGTAGCTGGGGTCGGTTTAGCTCCAGTTTGAGGAGACACTATTCTTACTCTTTGTTTGCCTGTCGGACACCTGCATGCAAAATGGCCTGGTTGTTTACAAGTAAAGCAAGTACTTGAGCCAGTATTGTAAAAGGCCTTTTTAAATGCGGCACTAATTTGAGACCCATGGCATGGGCTGCACCCACGCCTGCACAGATTCTAATAAAGTCAGAAAGTTTCCCTTTATCCTTATGATGTCGAAGAACATCCTGACATGCCGGGTTGACATTTTCAAAGGCAAGATGTTTTACAAAGGTGCTTTGGCTTTCGCTTGGTCCAAGCAAGCATTCCACAGCTAGGTAAAGCCGGGGAACAAAGTCGCTATAAGGCTCGTCGGGCCCTTGTCGAGTTCTTGCCAGGGAAGTGATAGCCGAGGCCCTTTCAGGGAGGCGTCTCCAAGCAACTAAGCCAGCCATCTAAATCTGTGCAAAAAGTCCAGCAGGGAAAAGTGCCCGTTTAGTTTTAGTGTCAAAAGTTGCATTGCCCACTAGCTTAACATAAGTCCAGGATTTAGAGGAGGCCTTTGTTAATTTTTTTTGAGTAGTTTCTGACAGGGCTCTTTGAAATCTGCATTCCATAGCAGGAAGTCTCCGGCACTGAGGGCAGCTAGGTCTAAAAATTTCCAATCATTGGGAGTAAGAAATTGTGTGCTGCAGCTTTCTAATAAAGCCAACGTATAGGGCACAGTGGGGCCATAGTGAGCACAAGCCTTTTTAAGTTTTTCAAGAAAATGGAGGCTAAATTTTTTGTAGACACTCTGGGTTCCTTCCTGCCTAGGGGTGAACTCCTCATCCTCTAAGTCCTGATCTCCTTGATCCATTTCCCCCGCTTCCTCCTCTTTTTCCTCTTCTAAGTCTTTGACCTCAGCCTGGGCAGGCTTATCTATCTGACTGGTGGTGACTGGAAGGCGAGCACAGGCCGATGGAGCGGCTTCGCCTTTGTATTAGACCACTGTGGGCCAGCTTGTGTTGACTCCATTCCTAAGGCTAATGAAGAGAGCTCAGAGTCAAGGGATCTTTATTCTTTTAAAAATTGGATCTGTTCCCGTCCATGTTGGAGAGACTCTCTCAAGGAAGCCAGGTTAGGCAAGGGAAGTGGGGAAAAAATATCTGGGGGGACATTTGGCCCCTGAAGGGCCAGAGCACAAAAGGCAGGAGGGATATAGGAGGGAGGGGAATGTGTAAGTCCTATAGTCTGTGGCAGGGTCCTGAGAGGTGGAGAGTCTTCTGAATGGTAGCGAGCTGCTTCCTTCTCCAAGGTAGCCTCCTCCCCAGGGGTCAATGTTTCTCCGGGATTTAAAACTGCATAAAGGCGGTTGGAAACCATTTGAGCCTTATTCATTAGGGTGGGATTTTGAGGAAGATCAGGAAGGTCCCAGGGTCCTGGGGAGACTAAGAAGGGTCTATGTCTATACTAACTGATGGGCATGCCGAGAAGGGACGAGAGGTCTTTTGCATAGTCTCTTCCCCAATCCTGACAAGTATTAAGGTACCATTGTCAAAGGGTGAACTTTTAAGAATTTCACTAATTTATTTCCAGAAAGAAAAGGTAGGAACAGGCACTTTTTCTGGGCCAAAGGATTCATAATAATCTTTTAAAATGTCTCCTACTCTAAGCCATCTTTTACCATCAATGGTACCTTCAAGGGGAAACCATGGAAAAAATTCTTCGATGTATGAAAAGAAAAATATTAAGTCATTTTTCTTAACACGTGCCCCCCATGTATTTAAGGATTCCTTGTGGCCTGACAAAAACAAATCATGTGACGAAACTGCTTGTCCCATGGTGGGTCACTCACTGTGCGTCATCCCCACTCTCCTCCTGGATCTGTCTCTCAGTGGTGTCTGCTGAGGCAATCGCGAGCTCCACTTGTCCAAATCTTCCAGGAGGACAGGGTTCCCCCTCAGTCAAAGTCTCGAGCCCCAGTCGTTGGGCTCCAGTTGTCCTGGCCAGCAGGACACATCAACGTGGGTAGCAAACCTTGATGGGGAGGAATGAAGGGACAAGAGACACGAGAGATGACAGCAAGACAAAAGTTCTGATCAAGCTGCAAACTTTTATTGTTCACACAGAGGAACTTATATGCTGGAGATTTGAAAACTCTCTTATCAGCAGTTCCTGGATGTCTTCACAAGGTGAGATAACCTCAGGATATTTCAGGAAGACAGATGGCCACAGGATGTCTCAGGAACACAGATGACTACAGGATGTCTCCCAGACAGGATGTCTCCCTGGGGGCTGTTTCTTGTAAGTGTCAGGCTATTCTTTGAAGGAGAATTCCTTCTACCCCTTACAGTCAGGGATTCAGTATTTCAAATGGAAAATTGGAGAAAGAATCCAATGTGTATGCAAATATGTGCTACCCAAAAATCTTCCCACTCTCATCCAGAACAATGCCTTGACATTACCTTCACCCCAAGTAAGACACAATTAGAGGAGAAGAGTTAGAAAATCTGTGAATACACATCAAGAATGGAAAATGCTCAGGAGTTCACAACCTTGGAGGTGGTAGAGGAGTTTCCAAATGTAAGGGAGAGGGTAAAACTCCACAAACATGGAGCTCTGCTAGACTAAAGACTTTTTGAGAAACTGCCTCTGAGGTTGGGCACTTGAAATATATGTTGTTGTCAGGAGCTTTAGCTCCCTTTGTAGTGAGACCATCAAGCTGGGTCTGCATGTATGTGACCTGGAGGACATGGTTTCTTATTTTCCAAAGGACATGAGGCAGCAGTGCTGAATTCTCTCTTTGTAGGTAAACTGTTGTCACTGAGTGCTAAGTGTCTTCCAGTTTGGAAGCCATTTGCTCATCCTCCACTTTTTGTTGTGTTTCTTGCAGCTGCACTGGGAGTTTGGTATTTGCTTCATGAAATACGAAGAGTTCAACTGGGACACAGTACTGGAGGGAGTTCTGTCACCTGTGATGGGTAAGGGTCTGCGGGAGAATGCACCAACCAGGCTTCTATCCCACATAGCTTGCCCCCTTCACCATAGCAATCTGATTCTAAACATTGCACTGAAACCTCTCCATATAACAACATACCTTTTCATACAAGGGTCTGGGGGCTGCACCATGTCAGTCACAAACCATTTGAAAGCCAATGGCAGATCCACATCACCCAACCACAAATGTTTTAACACACACCTTCACACCACTTCTCTAGGCCGACTACTCAGCAGGGTCCAAATTACTGCCATCTCTGTTCTACACCATTTTCATGAAACCCAATCAAACAGGCACTGTCTGGTATACTCGTGATCATCAATAGAACATCCAAAGATTCTACAGTGCGAAGTGGTCATGGGAATTTCAAAAATTTCATGGTAATTATCAGACATTTTTCAAGGATGAAGTTGGAGGCACTGTGGGTTTCAATTCATTCAGGAACCATGAAATGGAGAGGAAGCTCATTTCATTGAAAATTCTGGAGAATTCTAACAGGCAAGGCTTCCCAAAGACAGGCAAAAAGGTCACATAAAGCCAGGCGTTTGAGGTCTACAATGTGTGGTCCATGTGTGTTTTGACTTGCAACTATGGCTGCCAATTCTTTAAGAATAAAATTATGTGATATTCTTCCTGAGATTCCCAGTGCTCTGTGGAAAGCCACCCTGGGCCTAGATCTCAGTTTCCAAGGGCAACTCTCATGTGTGGCATCCTAAAATCCCAACACAATACATGGCAATACTTCTTTGAGGTCCATTCCAAAACTCAGTCTCTAAGGGGAATCACACCAGTGTTCAAGACCAGGT
Source organism: Callospermophilus lateralis (assembly GCF_048772815.1). Lineage (NCBI taxonomy): Eukaryota > Metazoa > Chordata > Mammalia > Rodentia > Sciuridae > Callospermophilus > Callospermophilus lateralis. Next base: position 657,582 of record NW_027516305.1, read on the forward strand.
GGATCCATCATCTTTTCCAACAGCCACAAAAATGACCACAATTAAAACCAAAACACTTCCACATGGCCCTCATTTTCTTTCATATCGACACTCATCATAACCTCAGGCTGTAGTTTTTCATGAGGGGCACAGCCAAGGACAGTATCCAAAATAAGGTCCCTTGCCCACATTTGCCTAAAGTCAATGTGGCTGGGAAACCCTTCTAGTGAACCAGGAGTGATCAAAGAGGCCTGCCCTTAATACTGCTCTGATTCTCCATTTTGAGGCCTAATGAATGTGGGGTTTAGATTCTTCATGTTAATTGGAGTCATGAGAAACCTATGAACCTATGATCTAGTCTCTGCAGGGCTTTGAAGAACTCATTTGACCCAAAGGATCCCTATTCTCATAGATGGACGTCAGGAACCTTACAGAGGAAGGTGAGAGACTTCATCCACAATGACTGCTCTTTTGGCTCTTTTGGTTTTGGATGCAAACGTGGGATGCTTCTTTAGATCCATCAGGTGCTAAGAATCTAAGCCATAGCCTCACACAGGGCCAAGAGGCTGATTCAGACACATCCCTTTCCAAAGCAATTAAGCAAGGAGCCACAGATGATGCCCATTCATTTCCATTTGAAAACTCTTTTCTTCAGGCTTCCCAAAGGGGTGGCCTGAGGCAAAAAACTTCCTGACATTCAGAGCAACAGAACAATAGGTAATTAAAAGTACCAAAGCAGGGTTTCTTCACTGAGACTTGTCAGAAGCCAGTGGTGAGCCACTATATGTTTTCTCATACAAGCCCCCTCTTCAGAGCTTTCCTGGCATATGGCCATTCTCACATCTGTAGGTACCAAGATAGGCTGACTCTGTCCTTGGTAATTCAAAACTAGTGACACCACTGGGAGTGGGACTGGGACTGGCTCTGTGTGCCTGGCTTCCTGGATGCCAATTTCCATCACCGAGGAAGTGAGGTGAGCTCACTTCCTTCAGGATCTGAATGAGGTCACTGCCTTGGCAACCACTTTGTCCTAACAGTTGCTTCCAAGGGTCCCATGAGATGGAGGCTTCCCCTAGTTAATGTGACAATTTCACAAGTTAAAATGGTATATCAACCATTGGCACCCGGGAACAGCTCTCCATACAGGCCTGATTTATTCCATCTTCTCTACATTAAGAAGAGAGAAGCTGATTAAGACACAACCCTACATCCTGACCAGGTTGTTTGCCATGGAAGATGACTTGTGGTCTCTCAGGTCCTTCATAGCTGCCTACATATTCTCCAGGGATACTTTCAGCATGGACCTTTGAAGTTCTCAGCAGGTAGAGGATCCCTACATTTCAGTATTATACGACCACCTCTGTCCCTGCTCTTCTGTAAAGTAAGATTGAGGGAACACTGTATGTTTAGGGTTAATAACAGGTTCAATTTGGATTAGGAATCATTTTCTGGATGAATAATGGTATTGGCAACCTGCGAAATTTATAAGAATATAGAGGTGAACTGTGTGTATGAAAATAGAAATCCAAGTAAGATTGGAAGCCCAGAAGTGCATTGGGCCCTTGATTGTGATACTGAGCATTGAATTACATTCTGCACAGATGTCTCAGATAAATTGATATACAATGGCATAGGACATTGTACCTTGGATGATTGAATGTAGAAGCGAACATCCAGTCAAAAAGGGATAGTCAGTAGGAATAGGAAGATAGTAGGTAGGTATAGGAAGAAGGGTGAGTGTATGATTTGGAACAAAATTTCTTTAGCAACAGGGTTTCGGATAGAAAATGAATTTAAATGTCAGCACATGTGAAGAGTCTGTCACAATGATGAAGTGGGAAAAATATGTAGGTAAGCAGATATCAATAGAGACATTATGAAATCAGGGTTGAGTTTGAATATGCAATCTTAGGAAGAAACAAATATGTAGTCATCAATAGGATTGACATTTGAGAGCATAAGTAACCTTGGACATGGATGATTTTAGTAATCCATGTTAATTTTCCATTTTGGCTTTGGTACAATCATAAATGTGAACTTTGAATTTAGTGTCCAGAATATTTCTGTGAATAAATGTATATGTAGATCAGGTGACATGAGTATTTTTTCCACCATTTCTGGGAGCAATATTGACTGACTACTTCTGATTGATAGGTACAGATTCTTTATGTGAATTGGAATCATGAGAAACCCAAGCACCTGTTCAGGGATTGAAGAACTCATATGACCCAAAGGATCCCTATTCTCAATTGATGGAGGTCAGGAATCTAACAGAGGAAGGGAAGATACTTCATCCAAAATGACTGAACTTTTTGCCATTTTGGTTTTGGATGCACACATGGGATCTTTCTTTAGATCCATCAGGTGCTGAGAATCTAAGTCACAGCCTCACACAGGGCCAAGAGGCTGATTCAGACACATCCCTTTCCAAAGAAATTTAGCAAAGAGCCATAGGTGATGCCCATTCATTTCCATTTGAAAACTGTTTTCTTCAGGCTTTACAAAGGGTTAGCCTGAGGTAAAGAACTTCCTGACATTCAGGGCAACAGAAAAATAGGTAAGCAAAAGGCCCAAAGCAGGGTTTCTGCACTGAGACTTTTCTGGTCACACTGTCCCTGCTCTTCTGTAAAGTTAGATTGAGGGAACAGTGTATGGTTAGGGTTAATAACACGTTCGATTTGGTTTAGGAATCATTCTGCAGGATGAATATTTGTACTGGGAATCTGCAATAATTACAAGAATATATAGGTAAAATAAAAGTATGAAAACAGAAATCTAGGCAAGATTTGAAGCTCAGATGGGCATTGGGCCCTTGAGTGGGTTACTTAGCTTTGAATTATGTTCTGCACAGATGTCTCAGATAAATCGATATACAATGACATAGGACCTTGTACCTTGAATGATTGAAAGTTGAAGAGAACATCCAGTCACAAAGGGAAAGTCCGTAGGTTTAGGACGATAGTCTCTAGGTTTAGAAACAACAATGAGTATAGGATTTGGACCAAACGTTCTTTAGCAATTGGTTTTCAATAAGAGAGTGAATGTAAATATCAGCACATGTGAAGAGTCAGACACAATGATGAAATGGGGAAAATATGTAGGAAAGCAGATATCAATAGAGACATTAACAAATCAGGCAATGTATAAAGTGAGGGATAGGATTAGACATTTTCAACAGGGTTGAGTTTGAATATATAATCTTAGAAAGAAACAAATACATAGGATTTATCAATAGGATTTACATTTTAGGGCATTAAGCAACCGGGACATGGATATTTTTAGTAATCCATGCTCACTTTCCTTTTAGGCTTTGCTACAATCATAAGAGTGACTTTTGCTTTCTGTGTCCAGAATATTACTGTGTTAAAATTTATATGTAGATCAGGTGACATGAGCATTTCTTCCACCATTACTGGGAGCAATATTTTGAAGACGTATAAATATTGGGGGAACAAAGTGGAGTACCCTGTGTCAATGGATACAGAAATAATGTATGAATAGACGATACTGTGAATAAATAATATAACTGGTTCCAACTTTAAATAGTGGATTGATTTGATATCTGAAAATATACTGGAAATCTTAAACTGATATTCATACATTCACTACAACCAGGTATACATCTAATGGTAATATTAGGGTTATGGTTTATCATGAAGAGTGTGTGAGTTTTGCTTCAAATATGATTATGAAAATCAAAAATAATGTGTTTGGAAAGAAGTCTCATGACAAGACCAGTCAAGAACACTGGAGGAATATATGTGTTCTGAAGCAGGAGGTGATTGAAATTGAAACAAATGCCTATAAATTTGTGAACTTGTGGATGAAAGATATATCATATGATGTGCATAAACTGAAGAAATAGTTTAAAAAATGAACTGAAAAATGAACCGCAAAATACACATCATGTCCCATAGGAAAATGCTTGCATTGATGTTGAACTTGGTTTTACTGTAGAAATATTAGGATTTGTGTGCACCATTCACTGAAGTTAGTCTTCAGTACTAGGAAACAAATCTGTATTTAAGGTGGATGAATATTTCTGAGAATAATCTTGTGAAAAGTTGATCATAAATCCACATACATAAATATGAATGATTTTAAGGAGTGTATAATAAGATTCATATATTTCATATTTTGAAAAATTTGGAGAGTATATATATATATATATATATATATATATATATATACACACACACACACACACACACACACACACACACACACACAGAGACAGACATTTAAACTAGCAATATATTTGCCAATTGAAATTCATCATGAAATATGTAACATCCACAGGTGCAAAAATATTGATTTCACTGAAAATGGATCTATATATAATTTTGTTCTAATAACAAGCTCACCCATAGGTTGAATTCTCAATTCCAACAGTGTTTAAGAGGAGTGATCTCTTCTCATAACTTGTATATGCCTAGTCAGCAACCTCACAAAAATGTACGTTTGATAACAGGTAGGATTCTATATGTGCATATAAAAATACATGTGCTGAATAGTCTACAGAGAAAGGAGACACCAATTTGTTGAGAGCCACAGCTTAAGGGGCCCCATCAAACTTCCAGTTACCAGCAACATTCCCCTGCGAGATGATTATTGGCTCACAGCGGCCCCAGCAACATCTAACTGATTGGCTCCTCTGTGGTGATGCACAATGCAGATGCTCATTGAGCTTTTTCCCCGCTCTTTCCGACTGCCAGCTGATGATTGGCTCACAGCAGCCCCAGCAACATCAAGCTGATTGGCTCCTCTGCGATGATGCACATTGGGCAGTTTCCCTGCCCTTTCAGACCACAGAGCTGCTCATTGTGGGACTTTTTTGGCTCCACCCACCTGACCCAGCCATATGGCCTCAAGAGCAGGAGGATTGTGGGAGGTGGAGAGGCTTGTGGGTGTGAAAGAAACTTTGCAAGGAAGCCAGTGGTGGCAGTTGGGCTCTGAGGGTTTTTCCTAAGGAGCTGTTTTGCTTGGCGTGTGTGGTTCTAAAAATAAACTTTGTTTCTTTTGAAAAGTCGCTCTTGAATCGTGCCCAGCCAGACTGCAGCATTTGGTGGCTCGCACGGGGAGCCACTGAGGGTAAGTGATAAGGTAAACTGCTAGCCCCTGAGGGAAGGGCGAGAGGATCGGTAGCCATTTTAAGATTCCTCTTTTGTTTTGCTTCACTTTTGTTGCCTGTCCATGGAGATGAGTGAGATGGATGAAAAACCGCTCACATCTGAGAAAAAAAATATTTACTTCTGAGGAACAGATAGGGAGAAAGGATGGATGCACATGTCAGTAGGATATAAAGGCTATAATGACTTTTTGTTGTTCCCTTTTTATTTTATTCTGTCTCGGTTTTGTTTGGCATAGTCTTGTTGGGTTGTATTATAGTAGAAATACAGGATCAGAAATTAGTAAAAAAACAAACTGAAAGAGTGTTAAGTAAATTGTTAGAGGAAGGAGGCACCTCAGTAAAGTCAAGAACATTCAGGGCATACGTTGATACAATACAAAAATGTAGCCCATGGATTTTTAAGGAGTTGTTAAATATACCATAATGGAACCATCATGGTGAAGATTTAAAAGGGGGGAAAAGAACAGCCCAGGGACTCTGACAGTTGGCACATTGCCATTGAGGACGTTTATATCTGGTTTGCTTAGTCCAAAGACTTCAGATCAGACAAAGATAGAGGAACAAAGCTTAGGTCAGAAAAAGCCATCAGGGGCAAAGTTACAAAAGGAGACTGCTACTAACAACTTTCAATAACTAGAGGGCGTAAGTGTCCAACCAACAGCGCCTCCTCTACAGGAGACTGTTACTAACACCTTTCTATCACCAGAGTATGTAAATGTCCAAATAACAAGGCCACCTCCATATGCTGGGAGGCCCCCAAACCCCGCAGTTGATAGTTCGGTTCCTGAGACAGGATCTCAAGTATTACCATGCCCTGTATTTGAGGTAGGAGGGCAGCGAATTCACCATGCTTTAAATTTCAAAATAGTGAAGCAGCTAAAAGGGGCTGTAACAACCTATGGTCCTCAAGTACCCTTCATTGTAAGCTTGGTCGAATCCATTAACAACTTGAATATGATGCCAGTAGATTGGGCTAATATGTGTAAAGCTGTGCTAAATGGAGGTCAATACCTTTTATGGAAGGTTGCCAATGAGGAATTTTGCAAGGAGACGGCTAGGTGAAATGCAGAAGCTGGTTATCCTCAGAGAAATCTAGATATGTTGTTAGGAAAGGGACCTCATGAGGACCAGCAGCAACAAATTGCATATGATCCTGGCGTATACGCACAAATTGCTGCAGAGGCGGTTAGGGCATGGAAGACTTTACAAGGACATGGAGGTTTACAAGGTCAATTATCTAAGGTAATACAAGGAGCTAATGAATCTTACACTGAATTTGTAGATAGGCTTGTTCAAACAGCTACCAGAGTTTTGGGGAATACAGAACAAGCAATGCCATTAATAAAAAACTGGCTTATGACCAAGCGAATCGTAGGTGCAGAGATATCACTAGACCATGGAAACATGAAGATTTAAACCCATATATTAAATTATGTAAAGACATTAATGAATAAGAGGAAGTCATGGCAGCTGCAGTAAAACAGGCTTTAGATGCCAGAGACATCAATGAACAAGGGCAATTTGTGGCAGCTGCATTAAACAGGCTTTAGATGCAAGGCCAGTAACATGCTACAATTGTGAACAAACAGGACATTTTAAAAGGAATTGCTCCATAGGAAGAGGGTTTAACAAAAATAGGTACCAAAGGAGTAGAATACTGGGTATTTGCCCACGATGCCATAGAGGGAGACATTGGGCTAATGAATGCCGTTCTCAAAACACCATAGAGGGTACTTCATTATCAAAAACAAACAAGGACTAGCTGTTTATCCACGATATCATGGAGAAAGGCACCGGGCTCCATTGCCAAAAAATGGACAGGGGAGCCCAATGCTCTGGGGCCCAAAACCACAAATATACGGAGCACTGGAGGAACCCAGCAACCCCATCAGTGTAGTGCCCAGGACACATTGTGCATCAGACGCCTCATCAGACAAATCAGAGGGAGCGCAGGGTTAGACATCTGCACCTCCGTCAGATCAGTACTAACTGTAGAGATGGGGGTTCAAATCATTCACACATGGTGAAAGGACCTCTTCTCAAAGGAACAGTAGGCTTATTATTGGGACGCAGCTCTTCTAATCTAAAAGGACTTATGATAAGTCCTTGGGTAATTGATCCCGATTATGAAGGTGAAATAAAATTTATAGCCAGTTCTCCAAAGGACATATCAGTAATTTCACCAGGAGATAGAATAGCACAGTTACTAATAATACTCAGTCTGCATGATAAATTTTCCAGTCGTTGTGTAGAAAGAGGTTCCAAGGGATTAGGCTCCACAGGTGTAGATTTGGTTATGCTTTCTTTAAATTTAGATTCTCGCCCCAGGCTAAAAGTAAATATTCAAGGACATGAATTTAATGGGCTACTTGATACAGGTGCAGATGTTAGCATCGTCTCTCATCAAGAATGGCCAAAACATTACAATACACTCAAACTCTTTGAGACCTAGGAGTGGCAACTAATCCCCATATAAGTGCAATGGTATTGGATTGGAAGGATCCTGAAGAATGTGAAGGAACTATACAGCCATATGTATTGGATAATCTTCCCGTAAATTTATGGGGATGAGATGTCCTAGATCAATTAGGTTTGACATTAACAAATAACATCAATCAAAATGTACCCACTATTATGGCTAGAGAAGGTTTTAGGAAAGGAAAAAGATTAGAAAAACAAGAACAAGGTATAGCAGCGCCAATACAAATAGACCAAGCAACAGACAGACATGGGTTGGATTTTCAGAAAGGGCCACTGAGACAATAAAAATTACTTGGAAATCAGAAAGACCAGTATGGCTTCTTCAGTGGACCCTGACTAAAGAAAAGATACAAGCAGCCCAGTTCCTGGTCAAACAACAATTAGCGGAAGAACATATACAACCTTCTGTATCTCCGCATTATACTTTCATTTCTGTCATCAAAAAGAAATCTGGTAAATGGAGATTATTGCAAGATTTAAGAGCCATTAATAATGAGATGGTTATTTTGGGACCTGCTCAATCAAGGATTCCTCAATTGTCTGCTTTGCCAAAAACTTGGTATGTTTTAGTTATACATATTAAAAATTGTTTTTTTTTTTTTTCATTTCCAATTCTTCTTGAGGATAGTCCAAGTTTTGCATTTACTATCCCTGCACTGAATCATGAAGGTCCTGATCAGAGGTATGAGTGGAAAGTACTCCCTCAAGGGATGGCTAACAGCCCAACTATTTGTCATATTTATGTTAACAAAGTAATCCAGCCACTTAGAAATCAAAATCCTGAACTACAAATATTTCACAATATGGATGATGTGTTATTAGCACACAAGTTAAAAACCCATTGCTAGAATGTTATGCCACACTTACAAACTTATTAAAAAATTATAATCTAGGGATATCAATTGATAAAGTACAATTAAATTTTCCAATTAATTATTTAGGAGTTCTATTATCCTCAACCATGGTCATTCCACCAAAAATTCAAATACGAGTAGATCAACTCAAATCAATTAATGACTTTCAGAAGTTATTAGGAGACATTAATTGGATAAGGCCTTATCTAGGTATACCAACAGGAGAGTTGGGACCTATATTTGACATCCTAAAAGGTCCATCTGATCCAAATTCACCCAGAATGTTAACGCCTGAAGCAATAAAGGCATTAAAAATCATTGAAACATATATGGGAAATATGCATTTTGATAGATTTGATAAAATAATGCCTTTATTATTTATTGTGCTACCAACAAAAAATATTCCTACAGGAGTATTTTGGCAAGAAGGTCCATTATTATGGATACATTTATCTTATTCTTCTAACACTATTATTACTAGGTATCCTGAGGCTGAGGGACAATTAATACTCATAGGAATAAAAGCAGCAAAGGGAGTGTTTGGAATTTCTCCCAATAAAATTATTACTCCATACACCTTGAATCAAATTGATGAATTAGCTAATGAGTTAAATACTTGGGCAATAATCATGTGTAAATCTAATGTTTTATTTGATAACCACTTACCATCTAATCTTTTACTGTCTTTTGGGTCATTGCATCCTGTAATTTTTCCAAAAATTACAAGAAAACTCCTATCATGAATGCTCCAAATATATTCACTGATGGGTCAAATAATGGTACAGCAGCAATAGTTACACCTGATCAAATTTTTACATTTTTAGCACCCCAAAAATCAGCTCAAAAGGTAGAGCTTAATGCAGTATTATAAGCTTTTGTGATGTTTAAAGATTGTGTGTTTAATTTATTTTGCAATAGTCAGTATATAGTTAATGCTATAGTATCTCTTGAAGATGCTGGTAGGATTTCCCCTTCCTCTACTGTTTTCTCTTTCCTTTCCAGTATACAAAGTCTAATCTGGGACAGAAAATATCCATTCTTAATAGGACATATCTGGGCACATACAGGATTGCCTGGAGCCCTTAGTTTGGGCAATGATTTAGCAGGTAAAACTACACATGACATACATACATATTTTCTGTACACTAGAAGAAGCTATAAATTTTCATAAAAAGTTCATTATCAATGCTAATACTTTACAAAAGCATTTTAAAATAACTAAGGAACAAGCTAGACAAATAATAAAACAATGTCAAAATTGTGTGACCATTTTACCACATTTTAATCTTAGAGTCAATCGTAGAGGATTGATACCTTACCATATATGGCAGATGGATGTCACACACTTGCCAGAATTTGGAAAATTAAAATATTTGCATGTTACAGTTGATACTTCTTCTGGATGTTTGATGGGCTCCCTTCATGGGGGAAAAAAACTAAAGATGTTCTAGCTCATTGCTTACAAAATTTTGCCACTGTGGTCATTCCAAAGCAGTTAAAAACTGATAATGCCCCCGGTTATACTTCTACCTCTTTTAAACCATTTTGCTCATCATTTGGCATTACTCATATATCAGGAAACCCATACAATCCACAGGGACAAGCCATAGTTGAAAGAGCACATCACACTATTAAGATGTACTCATTAAAGTAAGAAGACAGAATTGGGAAGGGATATAAATTCCCCAAAGATAAACTTAAAATAACCCTTTTTACTCTAAACTTTTTAAATTTGGATTTTCAGGACTTAGTGCTGCAGAAAGGCATAAGTGTCCAAAAAATGTGTATAAGCCCGAGGTACTTTGGAAGGATATTCTAACAGGACAATGGAAAGGTCCTGACCCATTAATTTTCTGGAGTTGGAGGTCTGTTTGTGGGTTTCCACAGGAAGAACAGCAGCCGATTTGGATTCCAGAGAGATTAACTAAGATCCCGACCCAGTGATTGCCTGGAGTCGGGGGTCTGTTTATGTGTTTCCACAGGGAGAACAGCAGCCGATTTGGATTCCAGAGAGATTAACTGAAGCGATTTCGATAGACCAAAATAAGATGATTTGGCTCAAATCCATAACAGCTGATATCCAAAACTCCAGTTTGGCTATCCTTACATCTGCGACAGAACAGGGATGCTTTTTTCAATATCTATTTTATTATTGCCCTTTCTCAAATCATGAAGTTCTCTTTTGTTTTTTTTGAGCTCATACAGACCTAGGTTAATGTTTTGCTTATCAGTTCTATTTTTTGACTGTAGAGTTTTTAAACATTGCAATGATGATTTCACATGTAAAATGTTATAAGGCCTTTACTATTATATTATGTGTTGTATGTATTTATTATGTGTGCACACTTGTGTTTTGTGTTATATATTTGAATGTGCATATGTCCATATATCACATATGATGAGTGCTAATGAAATAATATATCCATTTTTTTTATTCACGTGAATTAAATTGTTTAATTTAAATTGGGTAAACAACTGTTCAGGATTGTTTTAATATGTGAAAAAATAGGAGGTTAACAGACGTGTTTGTTTACTTTCACTTTTCCTTTTCATTATATTTAATTATTCTCTTCAAGATAACGTAAATTGTTAAGAAAATTGTTTTCTTTTAGTGCCTTCAGGAATGTTACAGAATTTTTTCTTTAGCCATTATTGCCAGAATTCCTATCTTCATCCCAGTGCCGGTGAAGACAAAGATAAAATCAATCTACAGATTCTGCAATAGCCATCACTGAACTGCTTGTAGAACTTGCCTGGATTATGTATCACTTGTATGCATTGTGAACTCACTTGTATGCATTGTGAACTATCTGCTGGTGCAGCGAATTGTGGCAGTGTTGGGGTACTTATGCTGATGCTGTCATCAGTGATAGAATTTTTCCAAAAGGAGCCATCAATTGACTTGGTGTATCTTCCCTATTCTCACTTGATAGAGGTCAGGAAACTTACAGAGGGAGGCGAAAGACTTCATCAGCAATGACTGCTCTTTTGGCAATTTTGGTTTTGGATGCACACATGGGATTTTTCTTTAGATCTATCAGGTTCTGAGAATCAAAGCCACAACCTCACACAGGGCCAAGAGGCTGATTCAGACACATCCCTTTCCAAAGTAATTAAGCAAAGAGCCACAGGTGATGCCCATTCATTTCAATTTGAAAACTGTTTTCTTCAGGCTCCACAAAGGGGTGGCCTGAGGCAAAGACATTCCTAACATTCAGGGCAAGGGAACCATAGGTAAGCAAATTACCCAAAGCAGGGTTTCTCCACTGAGACTTTTCTGGTTACACTGATCTCTGAGGTTTCTGAGATGTTCCCATTCCCTTCAGCTATCCAGTACATGGCTATGTCACAGAGTTTGGAGGTGGTACATATCTTGGACACAAAACCATGAGCCTATTCTGGAGAGAGGCCAGAAATCAGGAGGTGAACAGGAACTTAGGAAGATAGTAGGTGTTGTCTATCCATAAGGCAAGCCGCAGTCCATTCATAAAAAGGGCAGAATAAATGCCTGGAAGCTTCCTACTAGTCAGGACACCTCCATTGATGTATTCGCTTTTCTAAAAACTACAACCACGGACACAGTGGATACACAGACATAGAAAAACTCGCCTTCTCAAACGACTTACTAGAAACAGTCGACTCCAAACCAAACAAACAAACTTTGCTACCTACTCTTAGAACATGAGACAAAACCACGAACTCACACCCACACCCACTAAGGCACCTCATTCCCACAACAAGGTCTGTGACTATCCGGAGTGTCCTCTGACTGGTGGACCATACTATGTTCCCCCAAAATGGCCTGTCCTTTATCAGATCAGGTCCCTTTTGCCAACTCTGTTAAGTTGTCAGGAGCCAGCAATGAGCCACTACCTGCTTGCTCAGGAAAGGCCCCTCTTCAGAGTTCTCCTAGCATTTGGTCATCCTCACATCAGGAGGTACCAAGAAAGACTGACTCTGTCCTTGGAAAATTCAAACAAGTGTGCCCACTGGGAATGGGACTGGCACTGGCTCTGGGTGGCTGGCTTCCTGGATCCCAAGTTCAGAGAGTTCCATCACCAAGGAAGTGAGGTAGGTCACTTCCTTCAGGAACTGAATGAGGTCAATACCTTGGCAACCACTTTGTCCTAACAGTTGTTTACAAGGGTCCCATGAGATGGAGGCTGCCCCTACTTTCTCTGACTCAGTCATAAGTTAGAATGGTATATCAACCACAGGCACCATGGAACAGCTCTCCACACAGGCCTGGTTTTGTCCATCTTCTCTACATTAAGAACAGAGCGACTGATTCAGACACAATACTTCATCCTGACCAGTTTTTTGCCATGGAAGATGATTTTGTGCTCTCAGGTCCTTCATAGCTGCCTAAGTCTTCTCCAGGGATCATTTCTGCATGGACCTTTGAGGATTTCAGCAGGTGGAAGATCCCCTACATACCTGTATTGTAAGACCAACTCTGTCCTTGCTCTACTGTAAAGATAGATTGATGGAACAGTGTATGCTTAGGGTTAATAACAAGTTTTATTTGGCTTAGGAATCATTCTGTGCAATGAATAATGGTTTTGGGAACCTGTGATATTTACAAGAATATATAGGTGAAATATAAGTATGAACACAGAAATCTAGGTAAGATTTGACGCCCAGAAGTGCATTGGGCCCTTGATTGAAATACTCAGCTTTGAATTATATTCTGCACAGATGTCTCAGATAAATTGATATACAATGGCATAGGACCTTGTACCTTGGATGATTGAATGTCAAAAAGAACATCCAGTCAGAAGGATAGTCAGTAGGATTAGGAAGATATTCATAGGTTTAGAAAGCAGAGTGAGTATAGGATTTGAACCAAACGTTCTATAACAGTAGGGTTTCGGGTAGAGAATGAATGTAAATATCAACACATGTGAAGAGCCAGTCACATTGATGAACTCTGGAAAGTATGTAGGAAACCATATATCAATAGAGACATTAGGAAATCAGGCAAAGTATAAAGTACGTGATAGGATCAGGCATTTTCAACAGTGTTGAGGTTGAATATATAATCTTAGGAAGAAACAAATATGTAGTCACCAATAAAATTGACATTTGATAGCATTAGGCAACCTGGACATAGATGTTTTTAGTAATCCATACTCACTTTCCTTTTAGACTTCGGTACAAACATAAGTGTGACCTTTGCATTTCGTGAAAGAAGTCTCATGAAAAGACCAGTCATGAAACCCTGTGGAAAACATGTTTTCTGAATTAGGAAGTGATGAAAAGTAAAACAAAATGCCTATAAATTTGTGAACTAGTGGATTAAATATATATCCTATCATGTGCATTAACTGAAGAAAAAGAAATGTACCAGTATTGAATAAAAATGAATGACAAAATACACATCACGTCCCATAGGAATCTACTTGCATTGATATAAAACTGTGTCAGTTACTGCAGAAATATTAGGATTTGTATGCACCATTTACTGTTAGTTTTCAGTAATAGGAATCAAATATGTAGTTCAGGTGGATGAATATTTCTCAGAATAATCTTGTGAAAAGTTGATTATTAATCCACATACATGAATATGAATGAATTTACGGAGTGTATAATAAGACACATATGTTTCATATTTTGAAAAATCTGTAGAGTGTGTGTGTATATATATATAAACATACACACACACACACACACACACACACGCACGCACACAAACAGACATTAAAAAGTAGCAATATATGCCAATTGAAATTCACCACGAAATATATGTCATCCACAGATCCAAATAAATTTGTTTTACTGAACATGGATTCATGTATAATTTTATTGTACTAGGAAGCTCATCAATAGTTTGAATTTTCAGTTTCAACAGCGTTTAGGAGGAGTGATCTCTTCTCACAATTTGTGTCTGCCAAGTCAGCCACCTCACAAGAATGTACGTGTGGTACCAGGTAGGATTCTATATGTGCATATAAAAATACATGTGCTGAATAGGATACAGAGAAAGGTAGACAGGAATTCACATATTTGTTAACTTTAAAAACACATGGAGAACCATTTCAACAAAAAATTGACTAGATTTATAACTCCTACCCTATATAATGCAAAAGGCAATTCCAATGATACACCATTCCTCCTCTGAACTGCTTGTATTTCTATTCTGTTTGGGTTAATTTTCTCCATCCTATTAGAATTAGTAGTCAGAGTCTAGTTGGCATGGGTTTGTGTCAGGGATTCAGTATTTTGAATGAAAATTTGGAAAATGATTCCAATGTTTATGCAAATATATGCTACAAAAGTATCTTCCCACTCTCATCCATAACAATGCCTTGAGATTACCTTGGCCCCAAGTTAGACACAATTAGAGGAGAAGAGTTAGAAAATCTGTGAATACATATCTGGAATCAAATATGCTCACGAGTTCACAAACTTGGAGGTGGTAGAGGAGATTCCAAAAGTAAGGGACAGGGTAAACACTCCACAAACATGGAGCTCTGCTGGACTAAAGACTTCTTGAGGAACTGCCTCTGAGGTTGGGCACTTGAAATATATGTTGTAGTCAGGAGATTCAGCTTCCTTTGTAGTGAGACCATCAAATCTGGGTATGCTTCTATGTGACCTGGAATACATGATTTCTTATTTTCCAATAAACATGAGGAAGCTGTATTTAATTTTCTGTTTGTAGGTAAACTGTGGCCACTGGGGGCTAATTGTCTACTCTTGTGGACTCTGAAGCCATTTGGTCATCCTCCAGTTTTCCTGGTGTTGCTTGCTGCTGCACTGGGAGTTTCGTATTTGCTTCACGAATTACAAGGAATTCACCTGGGACAAAGTGCTGGAGGGAGTTCTGTCACCTGTGGTGAGTCAGGGTCTGCAGAAGAATGTACCAACCAGGCTTCTATTCCACATAGCTTGCCTCCTTGACCATAGCAACCGGATTCTGAACATTGGCCTGAAACCTCTCCATATAACAAGATACCTTTACATAGAAGCGTCTGCTGGATGCATCATGTCAGTCACAAGCCAATTGGAAGCCAATCGCAGATCCACATGGCCCCACCACAGATGTTTTTTTATCACACACCTGCCCATCACTGCACTAGGCCCACTACTCAGCAGGGTCCAACTTCCTGGAATCTCTGTTATACACCATTTTCATGAAACTCAGTCAATCAAGTCACTGTCCTGCATAATCATGTTCAGCAACAGGACAACCAAAGTTTCTCCAGTGCCATCTGGTCATGGGAATTTCAAAAATTTCATGGTATTTATCTAGCAATTTTTCAAGGATGAAGTTGGCAGCATGTGGGTTTCAATTCATTCAGGGACCATTAAATGTTGTGGAAGTTCATTTCAAATGAAGTTCTGGAGAACTCTCACAGGCAAGGTTTCCCAAAGATTGGCCAAAGGGTCACATAAATCCAGGCCCATTGAGGTCTACAATGTAACGTCCATGTGTGTTTTGACTCTCAACTAAGACTGCCAAGTCGTTAAGAATAAAATCATGTGATATCAAGCCTGAGATTCCCAGTGGTCTCTGGAAAGCCACCCTGGGCCTAGATCTCAGTTTCCAAGGATGACTCTCATGCTTGGCCTTCTAAAATCCCAACTCAATTCATGGCAATACTTCTCTAAGTTCAGTTCCTGTACTCAGTCTCTAAGGGAATCACACCAGAGTTCAAACTCAGGTGGACTCAGTCATCCCTTTCAACTGCCACAAAAATAACCACAATTAATACCAAAACACTCCCACATGGCCCTCACCTTCTTCCATATAGACACTCATCATAACCTCTGACTGTAGATTTCCATGAGGAATGCAGCCCAAGACAGTGTCCAAAATACGCTTTCTTGCCCCTCATTTACCTAAATTCTGAGTGACCTGGACACCCTTCCTGTGAACCAGGAGTGATCAAATAGGCCTGCCGTTAATACTGATCCACTTCTCAAATTTGAGACCTACTGACTGTGGGGTTTAGATTCTTTATGTGAATTGGAGTCATGAGAAAACCCAACCACCTATGTGCTAGCCTCTGCAGGGAATTGAAGAACTCATTTGACCTAAAGGATCCCTATTCTCACTTGATTGATGTCAGAAACCTTACAGAGGAAGGTGAAAGACTTCATCCACAATGACTGCTGTTTTGCTATTTTGGTTTTGGATGCACACATGGGATCTTTCTTTAGATCCATCAGTTGCTGAGAATCTAAGCTACAGCCTAACACAGGGCCAAGACGCTGATTCAGACACATCTCTTTGCAAAGCAATTAAGCAAAGAGCCACAGCTGATGCCCATTCTTTTTTATTTGAAAAAGGTTTTTTTCAGACTTCACAAAGCGTTTTCCTTAGGCAAAGACCTTCCTGACATTCAGGGAAACAGAACAATAGGTAAGCAAAAGGCCCAAAGCAGGGTTTCTCCAATGAGACTTTACAGGTCACAATGGTATGTGAGTTTTCTGAGATGCTCGCCATTCACTTCAGTTATTCAGTACATGGCCATGTCACAGAGCATGGAGGTGGTACATATCTTGGATACAAAACCATAAGCCTATTATGGAGAGTGACCAGATTTCAGGAAGAAAACAGGAACTTAGGAAGATCGTAGGTGTTGCCCATCATTATGGCAAGCCGCATTCTATTTATAAATTGGGCAGCATGAATGCTGGTAAGCTTTCTAAAAGACAGGACACATCCATTGATGCTTTCTCTTTTCTAATATCTACAATCACGGACACAGTGGGATACAGCGACACAGAAACACTCGCATTGTCAAATGACTTACTAGAAACAATTCCCCCCAAACCAAACTAACCTCATTTCCTACCTCTTCTCAGAACATGAGCCAAAACCACAAACCCACACCCACACCCACAAAGGCACCTCCTTCCTCCAAGTAGGTTGTGACTATTTGGAGTGTCCTCTGACTGTGGGCCATTCTAGGTTCCCCCAAAATGGCCTGTCCTGTCTCAGATTTTGTGTCCTTTGCCAAGTCTCTGAAGTTGTCAGGAGCCAGCAGTGAGCCACTACCTGTTTTCTCAGGAAAGGCCCCTCTTCAGAGTTTTCCTGCCATTTGGCCATCCTAACATCAATAGGTACCAAGAAAGACTGACTCTGTCCTTGGGAAATTCAAAAAGTAAAACCACTGAGACTGGGACTGGGGCTGTCAATGTTTGACTGGCTTCCTGGATCGCAAGTTCACAGAGTTCCATCACCAAGGAAGTGAGGTGAGGTCACTTCCGTCAGGAACTGAATGAGTTCACTGCCTTGGCAACCAATCTGTCCTAAGAGTTGCTTCCAAGCTTCCCATGAGATGGAGGCTGCCCCTGCTTCCTGTGACCCTCTCACAAGTTAGAATGGTATATCACCCATAGGCACCCAGGAGCAGCTCTCCACACAGGTCTCATTTGGTCCATCTTCTCTACATTAAGAATGGAGAGGCTGATTCAGACAGAACCCTTCACCCTGACCAGGTTGTTTTCCATGGAAGATGACTTTTGCACTCTCAGGTCCTTCAGAGTTGCCTACATCTTCTCCAGAGATTATATCTGCATGGACCTTTGAGGTTATCAGCAGGTGGAAGATTCCCTATATTCCTGTATTGTAACACCAACTCTGTCCCTGCTCTTCTGTAACGTTAGATTGAGGGAACCATGTATGGTTAGGGTTAATAACATGTTTGATTTGGGTTAGGAATCATTATGCTGAATAAATAATGGTATTGGGAACCTGCAATATGTATAAAAATATATAGGTGAAATATATGTATAAAAACAGAAATCTAAGTAACATTTGAAGCCCATAAGGGCACTGGGCCCTTGATTGGGATACTTAGCTTTGAAAAAATTGATATACAATGGCATAGGAACTTGAACTTTGGATCATAGAATGTAGAAGAGAACATCCAGTCAAAAAGGATAGTCGGTAGTGAAAGGTTAATAAAATAGGTACTTGTCACTTACTGTTTTTCTGTATGCTTAACAAAACACTGTTGAAATCTTGAGAACTGTTTTCTAATCTTGTTCCCAGAATGTGCTGTCCCCAACTGCCAAAGTGTAGAATGTACTCCCTCACCCGGTTGCATGCAAACCAACCACTCGCCCTGACCCATCAGTATACTTCCCTCCCTGCCCTCTCCAAGGAAAATATATATGTTCTGCTTAAACTGTTCTCAGGGCTCTCTGCTCTATTCAAGTGAGCTCCGAGCCCCAGCATGCTGGACCCAGAATAAACCCTTTGCTGTTGGATAAGACAGTCTGTTAGTGGTCTCTTCCTTCCATGCTCACCCGACCTTTACATATGGAGATTCCACCGAGTTTTGGCAGCGGCGGACAAAAGACCCTAACGGGTTCCTCTTGGGTTAAGTAAGACGCCTCTTTCTTGTTTCAGTGTTAAGGTTAGTGCTGGGCAAAATGGCTGTCGATGAAGAGCGTGAGTTCTCTCCGATGGTGGCTGACAGACGTGTCACAGAGCCACAGGCCACGTCCCTCGGGAACTTCCCAAAGACTCGGGAAATCGAGGAACAATAGTCTCCTCGACTCAGTAATATTTTGTATCTGATTCGGAATTGCCAGCCCATTGGGTTTTGCTGGCTACTCAGTCCTGGTCTCAGTTTTGGATGTCCATTGAATGTCTTTATTGTCTTGTCTTGTCTTTGTCGTGTGTCTTGCATTCACTCTTTGTGTATCTTTCATTATGGGACACAGCACTTCAATGCCCCTGTCCCTGACCCTTGATCACTGGACCAAAGTCCGCTTAAGGGCTCAGAATCTTTCTTTTTTAGTTAAACGCTGGACCTTTCAGAATCTCTGTGCCTCAGAATGGCCCACCTTTGAATTTGGATGGCCCCTAGAAGGATCTTTCTACTTCCCACTAATTTAAGAAGTCAGACATATTGTCTTTTACCCGGGCACACATAGCCATCCGGATCAACAGCCATATATCTTAACTTTGCTGGACCTCTGCAAATCTCCTCCTCAATGGGTGAAGCCTTTCTTTGTCCCTTCCCCTGCTCCTACTCCTTCCCCCATGATCTGTCAAACCCTCTGCTCCTCCTCCTCCTCCAATCTTTGTAATCCCTGAGTCAAAAGATTTGACTCTTCTGGACTCTCTTCCCCCTTATTATACCCTGCCTTCGTCCCCCAACTACCAACACCCTCTAAGTGATTCCCCTGCAGCTGACTCAGCCTCTCTACCACTGGAGGAATCTAAGCTGGCCCAGCGCCCTCCAGATAACTCCCCCGCAGCACACACAGCCCCTCCTCCGCAGGAGGAAGCTAGCCCAGCTAAGGAAACTTGATGGTGGTGAATGATTGAAAACCCTGGAACTCCTGTGATGCTCCCACTATGTCTCTACAGACCATTGATTGACGAAGGCCATGGGGGGAAAATGCAAGCCTACAAATATTGGCCTTTCTCCTCTTCCGACCTATATAACTGGAAATATAACAATCCCCCTTTTTCCGAGGACCCCACAGGGCTCACAGGTCTGGTTGAGTCATTGATATTTTCACATTTGCCTACTTGGGATGACTGTCAACAATTCCTAGGGACTCTCTTCACGACAGAGGAACAAAAGAGAATCTTCCTGGAAGCTATAAAAAAATGTCCTCCGACCAGATTGGAGAGTGATACATCTTCCCAACTTAATCAAAGCTGGTTTTCCTTTGAAACAGCCCAACTGGGACACCAACACCATTGAAGTTAGAAAGCATCTGTCCACTTATCGCCAGGTTCTAATAGTGGGCATCCGAGTGGCCACTAGGCGACCAACTAATTTGGCCAAGGTAATAGAGATTATTCAAAGGCCTGATGAATCTCCCTCTATGTTTCTAGAGAGAATTATGGAGGCAAGTAGGAGATATACTCCTTTCGATCCTCAGGCAGAAGATCAAAAGGCATCTGTCATGATGGCCTTTATTGGGCAAGCTGCCCTGGATATTAAAATAAAGTTACAATGCTTAGATGGATTACAAGATATGACTTTGAGAGATTTAGTCAGAGAAGCCAAGAAAATATACCTTAAGAGAGAAACTGAGGAAGAGAATGAAGCAAAGTGAGGATAAAAGAAACAAAAGACAGAATAAGGCATTGACTAAGGTCCTGGTCACAACAACAAAAGGGCCAGAAATTAAGAAACAGGGAGACAGGAAGGGATACCTGGTCCCATGCCAGAGGCCACCCCTGGCCTCAGATCAATGTACCTACTGTACAAAAAAAAAGGACACTGGGCCAAAGAGTGCACTAGAGAGGGACAGCCACGAAAGTCAGCCATTCTGACTCTGGAGGATGACTATGAAAGTCGGGGCTCAGATCTCCTCCCCGAGTTCAGGGTAACTTTTGAAGTGGAGGGGACCCCAGTAATCTTTGAAGTGGATAAAGGGGCAATATACTCATCCCTAGTGTCACATTGGGCCCTCTATCAAATAAAAGGTCTCTAGTTCAAGGGGCTAATGACAGTAAATATCGGGCTTGGACAACTAAGAGGATCATGGACCTGGGGAAAGGAAAAATTCATCACTCCTTCCTAGTAATCCCAGAATTCCTAGCCCCATTGATGGGCAGAGATCTGCTCACCAAGTACCGGGCCAAAATAACTTTTAACCCTGAAGGCCCCCAAGTGGAATTTCTAAATCCTTCACTAAAAACTCCTATAGTCACAGCTCTAAATATGTCAGTAGAAAATGCACATCAACTCACTCACCTTGGTTCAAAGAAACTGCAGGTATTTCTGAAGTATCAAGAACAGAGTTTTCCACTAACTGACTCACAGCAAAAAGAAATAACTAAATGGGTAAAAAAAGCCTGTCGAGTCCATCAATTGGTAAATGCTTACCCTTCCAAGCTTCCTGCAGGAAAGCACCTACGAGGAACCAGACCAGGACAATTCTGGGCAGTTGACTTTACTGAAATTAAGCCAGCAAGGTATGGACATAAATATCTTCTAGTCTTTGTAGATACATTTTTAGGATGGATTGAAGCCTTCCCCACTAAAAGAAAAAAAAAAAAGAAACAGTGCAAATGGTGGTCAAGCAGATCCTGAAAGACATTTTTCAAAGATACGGCCTGCCAAAGGTAATACGGTCTGATAATGCACCGGCGTTCGTGGCCCAAGTAAGTCAGGGGTTAGCCAGGAACCTGGGGATTCATTGGAAGTTTTATTGTGCTTACAGACCCTAGAGTTCAGGACAGGTAGAAAGAATGAATAGAACCATTAAAGAGACCTCAACAAAATTAAGCTTAGAGACCAGCATAAATGATTGGACTATGCTCATGCCTTATACAATGTTTCGTGCAAGAAATACGCCCTCTGTTTCTTTGAGTAACCACACCCCCTGTGAATATCTAGGGTGCCTCTCCTCCAGTAATGGACCAAAGCCCAACTCTAAGACCTAACGATCCCTTTCACACCCCCTTGCTTGACAGACTTAAAGCTCTTGAAAGATCTCAGTGATACCTGTGGAAAAAGCTGGCCACTGCCTACCAAACTGGGGACGAGGGGACTCCACATCGATATCAAGTAAGAGATTCATCTACGTAAGATGATATCAGGTGTCATCCCTGGAACCCCACTGGAAAGGACCATACCAGGTGGTACTTATAACATCTACAGTGGTAAAGGTAGACGGAATCACTTCCTGGATCCATGCCTCTCATCTCAAGCCTGCGCCCTGTCCACACTCTGGCTGGAAACTGGAAAAGACTGGTAACACTTTCAAATTGCATATTCACCATGTGGATAAGCCTATAGACTCTCCCCTCGGCCACAAGTAGTCCTAACCCTCATCAGCCCGTTCAGCAGCGTTGGCTGATCACAAATTCTACTGGAAAAGAAGTATAATCTATCTCGCATACAGCCCACTTAGGGACCTGGTGACCATCTCTCCACCCAGACATTTGTCAGCTGGCTATAGGTCTTTCCTAATGGGATATCCCTGATGAAGAGGATCCCACTAAAATTCCATTAAATCCCTTCCTTACCATAGATAATGGAAACAAACATTATGGATGTAGGGACACACGAGCCAGATGCAGGTTGGCTAGCCTAGATTACTGTGTTTACCCGGCCGACTGTCAAAGCCATAAACAGCCATGGCTGTGTGGGGGAAAAGCCGACTTCTTCTGTAAGTCATGGGGATGTGAGCATACAGGGGCTGCCTGATGGAACCCAAACTCCGCATTAAATTCAGTACACAGCATTGGCCATATTACGAATTAGAAAACAAAAACTGATGGCAACCAGAGGGGACTCTAGATCCTCAAATCCTGTGTGACCTTTTTAACATCTGCTAGTGCTCAAAAGGGTAAAAGGAGATTCCACTATGTAGAGGCCTTTTCCCTTCTTCGCTCACATCCTGAACTATGCTTATCCAATAGATCCTCACCTTCAGCCTTCTGCTCCAGAGTCTCTGCTGTCACTCCCACCTCAGCAACCTGATTTCTCCACTACAATAATTAGATCAAAAACCCAAATCTCTGCTGGTTCTCAGACCATTGCCCCCTTGCTGACGTAGCAGGTACTGAGGTACCCCTCCACCCACTCACTCCTCTCTTCTCCTGTCAGTGCCCGCACCGGGTCCCACCAGGTCCTCTTACCAACTAACCCAAAGCTCAAACCAGCTGAGGAGAGCCCTCAGACCCATATCCAAGATGTAATGAAAATGGCCTTTAAAGTTGCTTTGTCATCACTGAAAACAGTTTACTAAGAATTTAAAGTCCCTAACATGTGTTTTGGGATACTCACAACCATCTTCTTCTTTCCTCTACCTGTTCTACTGCTCAAATATTTGTTGCTAGGAAAATTCCAAACCACTTTCCAATTATTTTTTTACATCTCTCTTTTCTCATTCTCAGATACTCTGAGCTGCTCTCAGCCCCACCTTCTCCGTCTTTCCCCTCTGTACCAGGCCCACAGAAAAGTCTTTAACTGACCTTCTCCAGAAGTCTTCACCATGGCTGACTTTAGGACTTTCAGCAAATGAGTCCCTATAAAAAAGTTCAATGTAGTTAAACTTCCTATTTTCATGTTGCCCTGTTCTACTTGGCCACTGGCTAAAAAAATTATCACTCCTAATCAAGACACCCCCTTACTAGTTTTTCACAAAAATATGTGAACAAGGCCTCTGGCCTTGACATGGGGCTTCACAGAGATGGCTACATTTCTAAGTTAACGAAGTTAGCAACTGGGCTCCGTGGTAACAGCTGGCAATGGGAAAATAAGAAAGGGAAGAAAAAGCTCTTTCCCTCCCAGGTGTCCTTGAAAAGTTAACTTGCCCAGAACTGAGGAAAAAAACAGAAACAAAACTGCTTTTTTCAACTTCTGCAGACTGTGAACTTCTGAGCCCCTTCCATTACATGTTGGGTACAAAATTCTGAAACTACCTTAACTTGGGTTTCAGAGGATTACTTGATTACAACAGAATCAATGCCCTCTGAATCTGGTTGCCACCAAATAGGACTGTTTCCCTGTCTTCAGTGCTATCTTAGGTGAGTTGCCTTGTCCGTCCCTACTACAGCATGATTCTATATACTTAAACATTGTTAATGTTTTCATGAAATGGTCAACAGATGTGATTAATTGTGTAATCGTGCAGATGTTTCCCAGAGTGCTCTATCACAATGCAGGTTCATTTGAAGATCAAATAGGGGGGCATTCAACCCGGTTCCACTGAAAATATATATCCCTCAACTTAGCCATCATATTAGGAATAGAAATTGCTGCACTGGTGGCCACGGGAACCACTGCCTTTGTCCATGGGACTCAACAAATGACCCAACAAATGACAGCAATAGACCAAAACTAAGATATTAGAAACCTCCATCAGAGCTTTGCATGAGTCTTTTACCTCTCTCTCTGAAGTTGTTTTTCAGACCACTTGAGGGTTGGACCTCCTTGTCATGAGAGAAGGGGCCTCTGTGCTGCATTGAGAGAAGAAAGTTGTTTGTATGCCGAGCATACTGGAGTTGTAATAAAATCTAAGAGTAAATTAAAAAGATTCCTTGAAAAGCATCAAAGAGACAGAGAGGCCCAAAAAAGGTGGTTTGAGTCTTGGTTCACACAGTCTTCCTGGTTAACTACGTTTTTATCAACCCTGGCCGGTCCAATAATAATCCTCATATTATTGCTAACTATTAAACCCTGTTTTCTCAACCGTGTAATTTCTTTTCTCCAGGCTCAAATTGGACGAGTTAAACTTATGGTAATACCCCACTAGTATACATAGAATGTGACACCCCCCAATGATCATTTTTATGATTAAAAGTAGCCAGAAGAAGAAGTGGGGAATAAAAGGTTAATAAAATAGGTACTTGTCACTTCCTGTTTTTCTGTATGCTTAACAAAACACTGTTGAAATCTTGAGAAATGCTTGCAAATCTTGTTCCCAGTATGTGCTGTCCCCAAGTGCCCAACTGCAGAATGTGCTCCCTCACGCAGTTGCACGCAAATCGCCCACTCGCCCTGATCCATCAATAAACTTCCCTCCCTGCCCTCTCCAGGTAAAGTATATAAGCTCTACTTAAGCGATTCTCAGGGCTATCTGCTCTATTCAAGTGAGCTCTGAGCACCAGCATGCTGGACACTCAATAAACCCTTTGCTGTTGCATGAGATAGTCTGTTGGTGGTTTCCTCCTGCGAAGCTCGCCCGACATTTACTATAATGATTGAAAGTAGAAGAGAACATCCAGTCAAAAAGGGATTGTTGATAGAAATAGGAAGATAGTACGTTTAGGAAGAAGTGTGAGTATAGGATTTGGAACAAAAGTTCGTTAGCTACAGGGTTTCGGTTACAGAGTGATTGTTAAAGTCAGCACAGGTGAAGAGTCAGTCACAATGATGAACTTGGGAAAACATGAAGTAAAGCAGATATAAATAGAGACATTACAAAATAAGGCAAAGTATAAAGTGAGTGATAGGATTAGACATTTTGAACAGGGTTGAGTTTGAATACATAATTTAGGAAGAAACAAATATGTAGTCACCAATAGGATTGACATTTGAGAGCATTAGGCAAATTTCAGGTGGATGAATATTTCTGAGAATAATCTTGTGAATAGTTGATTATAAATCCACATACATGAACATGAATGAATTTAGGGAGTGTACATAAGACACATATATTTCATATTTAGAAAAATCTGGAGAGTACACACAGACAAAAAAAGTAGCAATATATGTCAATCAAAATTCATCATAAAATATATATCATCCACAGATCCAAAAATATTCATTTTACTGAACATGGATTTATGTATAATGTTGTTCAACTAGGAAGCTCACCCATTGTTTCAATATTCAGTACCAACAGGGTTTAGTAGGAGTGATCTCGTCTCACAATTTGTATCTGCCAAGTAAGCCAAATCACAAGAACAAACGTGTGGTACCAGGTAGGATTGTATATGTCCATATTAAAATACACATGCTGAATAGGCTACAGAGAAAGGGAGACAGGAATTCACATGTTTGTTAACTTTAAAAATACATGGAGAACTATTTCAACAAACAATTGACTAGATTTATAACTCCTACTCTGTATCATGCAGAAGGGAAGTCCAACTATACACCGTGCCTCCTCTGAACTAC
Organism: Callospermophilus lateralis; assembly: GCF_048772815.1. Lineage (NCBI taxonomy): Eukaryota > Metazoa > Chordata > Mammalia > Rodentia > Sciuridae > Callospermophilus > Callospermophilus lateralis. The sequence continues at coordinate 683,585 of NW_027516305.1, forward strand.
TTGTATTTCTATTCTGTTTGGGTTATTTTTCTCCATCATATTAGGATTAGTAGTCAGAGTCTGGTAGGGTATGGGTTAGTGTCAGGGATTCAGTATTTTGAATGGAAAACAGGAAATTGAATCCAATGTGTATGCAAACATATGCTACAGAAAAATCTTTCCACTCTCATCCAGAACAATGCCTTGACATTACCTTCGCCTCAAGAAAAACACAATTAGAGGAGAAGACTTAAAAAATTTGTGAATACCTATCTGGATTGGAAAATGCTCCCGATTTCACATCATTGGAGTTGGTAGAGGAGTTTCTAAAAGTAATGGACAGGGTAAACACTCCACAAACCTCGAGCTCTGCTGGCCTAAAGATTTTTGAGGATCTGCCTCTGAGGTTGAGCACTTGAAATATATGCTGTTGTCAGGAGCTTTAGCTTACTTTGTAGTGAGACCATCAAAGCTGGGTCTGCATCTATGTGATCTGGATGACATGGTTACTTACTTTCCAATGAAATGAGGCAACAGTGCTGAATTCTCTCTTTGTAGGTAAACTGTGGCCTCTGAGGGCTAATTGTCTCTTCGTGTGTACTGTGAAACCATTTGGCCATCCTCTAATTTTCGTGGTGTTTTTGCTGCTGCTCTGGGAGTTTGGTATTTGCTTCACAAAATACGAGTTCAAATGGGACACAGTACTGGAGGAGTTCTGTCAGGTGTGGGGGGAAGGGTCTGGAGGAGAATGCACCAAACAGTATTTTATCCCACGTAGCTTGCCCCCTTGACAATAGCAACATGATTCAGAAAATTGCCCTGAAACCTCTCCATATAACAAGATTCCTTTACATATAAGGGTCTGCTGGCTACACCATGTCAGTCACAAGCCATTTGGAATCCAATGGTAGATCCTCATGGCCCTACCACTGATGTTTTATCAAACACCTGCACACCACTGCTCTGGGCCACTACTCAGCAGGATCCAACTTACTGGCATCTCTGTTCTAAACCATTTTCATGAAACCCAGTAAATCAAGGTACTGTCTGGTATACTCATGATCAGCAACAAGACATCCAAAAGTTTTCCAGTGCCACCTGGTCATGGGAATTTCAAAAATTTCATGGTATTTATCTAACCATTTTTCAAAGATGAAGTTGGAGTCACTGTGGGTTTCAATTCATTCAGGAATCATTAAATGGTGAGGAAGCTCATTTCAATGAAAGCTCTAAAGAACTCTCACAGGCAAGGCTTCTGAAAGAGTGCCCAAAGAGGCCACATAAAGCCAGGCCCATTGAGGTCTACAAGGTGAGGCCCATGTGTGTTTTGACTCTCAACTCAGCCTGCCAAGTCTTTAATAATAAAATCATGTTATATCCTGGCGGAGATTCCCAGTGCTCTGTGGAAAGCCACCCTGGGCCTAGATCTCAGTTTCCAATGGCGACTCTCATGCATGGCCTACTAAAATTCCAACAAAATTCATGGCAATATTTCTCTGACTTTAGTTCCACAACTCAGTCTCTAAGGGGAATCACACCAGAGTTCAAGCCCAGGTGGACACAGTCATTTTTTCCAACCGACACACAAATGACCAAAATTATAACCAAAACACCTCCACATGACACTAATCCTCTTCCATGTAGAGACTCATTCTCACCTCTGGCTGAAGGTTTCTATGAGGGGCGCAGCCAAAGACAGTTTCCAAAATAAGCTCGCTTGCCCCTCATTTGCCTAAAGTCAGGGTGGCCTGGACACCCTTCCTGTGAACCAGGAGTGACAAAATAAGCATGCCTTTAATACTGCTCTGTTTCTCCAATTTGAGCCCTACTGATTTTCAGATATAGATTCTTTATTTCATTTGGAGTCATGTGAAAACCCAAGCACCACTGCAGGGCTTGGAAGAACTCATTTCATCCAAAGAATCCCTATTCTCACTTGATGGAGGTCATGAACCTAACAGAGGAAGGCAAGTGACTTCATCCACAATGACTGATCTTTTTGCAATTATGGTTTTGGATGGACACAAGCGATCATTCTTTAGATCCATCAGGAGCTGAGAATCTAAGTCACAGCCACACATAAGACCAAAAGGCTAATTCAGCCACATCCCTTACCAAAGCAATTAAGCAAAGAGCCACAGATGATGCCCCTTCATTTCCATTTCAAAACTGTTTTCCTCAGGCTTCACAGAGGGGTGGCCTGAGGCAAAGGCCTTCCAGACATTCAGGGCAACAGAAAAATAGTTAAGCAAAAGATCCAAAGTAGGGTCTCTCCTCTGAGACTTTCCTGGTCACACTGATATTTGACATTCAGGGCAACAGAACAATAGTTAAGCAAAAGATCCAAAGTAGGGTCTCTCCACTGAGACTTTCCTGGTCACACTGATATCTGAGTTTTCTGAGAATCTCGCCATTCTCTTAAGCTATCCAGTACATGGCCATGTCACAGGGCTTGGAGGTGGTACATATCTTGGAAACAAAACCATGAGCCAATTCTGGAGAATGGCCAGAATTCAGGAAGAAAACAGGAACTTAGGTAGATAGCAGGTGTTGCCCATGGATAAGACAGGTTGCATTCCATTCATTAATTGGCCAGGATGAATTATGGGAAGATTTATACTAGACTAGACATATATTAATGCATTATCTTTTCAAATGTCTACAACAACGGACACAGTGAAATACACAGACATAGGAACACTAGTCTGGTCAAACGACTTACTAGAAATAGTCCACTGCAAACGAAAAAATCGACTTTCCTACCTATTCTCAGAACATGAGACAGAACCACAAACACACACCCACTCCCACAAAGGCACCTCATTCCCTCAAGTAGGTCTGTGACTATCCAAAGTGTTCTCTGAATGTGGGCCATACTATCTTCTCCCAAAATGGCCTGTCCTCTATCAGATCTGGTTTCCTTGGCCAACTCTGTGAAAGTGTCAGGAAAAAGTGGTGAGCCACTACCTGCTTTCTCAGGAAAGGTCCCTCTTCAGAGCTCTCCTCCATTTGTCCTTCCTCACATCAGTAGGTACCAAAAAAGACTGACTCTGTCCTTGTTAAATCCAACCAAGTGAGCCCACTGATACTGGGACTGGGACTGCTTCTGGGTGCCTGACTTCTTGGATACCAAGTTCAGAGAGTTCCATCACCAAGGAAATGAGGTATGTCACTTTCTTTGGAACTGTATGAGGTCACTGCCTTGGCAAACACTTTGTCCTAAGAGTTGCTTCCAAGGGTCCCATGAGATGGAGCCGGCCTCTACTTCTTGTGACACTTTCACTAGTTAGAATGGTATATCAACCAGAGGAACCTGGGAACAGCTCTTCACCCAGACCTGGTTTTGTCCATCTTCTCTACAATAAGAAGAGAGAGGCTGATTCAGACACATCCCTTCATCCTGACCAGGTTGTTTGCCATGGAAGATGACTTTTGCTCTCTCAGGTCCTTTATACCTGCCTAAATCTTCTCCAGGTATCATTTCTGAATGGACCTTTGAGGTTCTCGCAGGTGGAAGGTACCCTAATTTCCTGTATTGTAAGAACAACTCTTTCCCTGCTCTTCTGTAAAATGAGATTGAGGGAACAGTGTATGTTTCGGGTTAATAACCGGTTCGATTTCAGTTAGGAATCATTCTGTGCGATGAATAATGGTATTGGGTACCTACGATACTTATAAGAATATAGAGTTGAAATAAATGTACAAAAACAGAAATCTAAGTAAGATTTGAAGGCCAGAAATCATTCGGCCCTTGACTGGGATACTTAGCTTTTAATTATGTTCTGCAAAGATGTCTCAGATAATTCAATAATAAATGGCATAGGACCTTGTACCTTGGATGATTGAATGTAGAAGAGAACATCCAGTCAAAAAGGGATAGTAGGTAGGATTAAGAAGATAGTCGGTAGGTTTAGGAAGAAGAGTGAGTATAGGATTTGGATCAAAAGTTCTTTCCTAATATTGTTTTGGTTAGAGGGTGAATGTTAATGTCAGCACATATGAAGAGTGAGTCACTATGATGAGCTTGGGAAAATATGTAGAAAAGCAGATATCAATAGAGACATTATGAAATCATGCAAAGTATAAAATGAGTGATAGGATTAGACATTTTCTACAAGGTTGAGTTTCAATATATAATCTTATGAAGAAACAAATATGTCGTCACCAATAGGATTGACATTTGAGAGCATTAGGCACCCTGGACATGGATGTTTTAGTAATCCATGTACAATTTCCCTTTTGGCTTTGGTACAGTCTTAAGCGTGACCTTCACATTTTTAGTTCTGAATATTACTGTGATAAAATGTTTATGTAGATGAGGTGACATGAGTATTTCTACCACCTTTTCTGGGAGCAATATATTGAAGACATAAAATTAGTTTTGGGGGTACAAAGAGGTGTACCCTGTGTCTATGAATATAGAGATAAAGCATGAATAGACCATAATGTGAATAAATAATATTAGTTGTTCCAAATTTAAATTATGTATTGAACTGATATCTGAAAAATTACAGGAAATCTTATATTGATATACAATCATTCATTCCAACCAATTATACATCAAATGGTAATATTAGTGTTTTGGTTTATCATGAAGAGTGTGTGAGTTTTGCTTCAATAGTGATTATGGAAATTGAAAATAATGTGTTTGGAAAGAATTCTCATGAAAAGACCAGTCAAGAAACCCTGACAATACATGTGTTCTGAAGCAAGAAGTGAATAAGTTGAAACAAATGCCTATAAATTTGTGAACTTGTGGATGAAATGTATATCCTATGATGTGCAAACCCTGAAGAAATAGTAATGTACCAGTGTTGAATACAAATGAACGTCAAATTACATATCATGTGCCATAGGAATCTACTTGCATTGATGTTAGACTGGGTTAGTTACTGTAGAATTATTAGAATTTGTATGCACCATTCACTGAAGTAAGTTTTCAGTACTAGGAAACAAACATGTATTTCAGTTAAATGAATATGTCTGAGAATAATCTTGTGAAAAGTTGATTATAAATCCAAGTACATGAACATGAATGAATTAAGAGAGTGTATATAAGACACATATTTCATATTTTGAAAAATCTACAGAGTGTATGTATATATACAAAAAAACACAAATAGACATTAAAAAGTAGCAATATATATGCCAAACAAAATTCATCATTAAATATATATCATCCACAGATGCAAAAATATTTATTTTACTGAACATGAGCTTATGTATAATGTTGTTCTACTAGGAAGCTTGTAGGTTGAATTTTCAGTTCCAACAGCGTTTAAGAGGAGTGAACTCTTCTCACAATTTGTATCTGCCAAGTCAGCCACCTCCCAAAAATGTACATGTGATACCTGGTAGGATTCTATATATGTATATAAATATACATGGGTGAAATGTCTACAGAGAATTGGAAACAAGAATTCACATATCTGTTAACTTTAAAAACACATGTAGAACTATTTCAATTAAAAATTGACTAGATTTATAACTCCTACCTTATATAATGCAAAAGGCAAGTCCAAATATACAACATGCCTCCTCTGAACTGCTTGTATTTATATTTGTTTGGGTTATTTTTCTCCTTTTTATTAGGTTGAGTAGTCTGAGCCTAATAGGTTCGGGTTAGTGTCAGGGATTCACTATTTCAATAGGAAAATTGAAAAATGAATCCAATGTGTATGCAAATATGTGCTGCATAAATATCCTTCCACTCTCATCCAGAGCAATGCCTTGTCAATACCTTTGCCCCAATTAAGACACAATTGGAGGAGAAGAGTTAGAAAATCAGTGAATACATATCTGGAATGGAAATGCTCAGGAGTTCACAATCTTGGAGGTGGTAGAGGAGTTTCCAAAAGTAAGGGACTGGGTTAACACTCCACAAACATGGAGCTCTTCTGGCCTAAAAACTTTTTGAGAAACTTTCTGTGAGGTTGGGCACTTGAAAACTATGTTGTTTTCAGGAGATTTGACTTCTTTGCGTGAGACCATCAAAGCTGGGTCTGCATTTATGTGACCTGGAGGACATGGCTTCTTATATTCCAAAAAAGATGAGCAGCAGTGCTGCATTATCTCTTTGTAGGTAAACTGTGACCACTGGGGACTAAGTTTCTCCCCATGTGGACTGTGAAGCCATTTGGTCCTGGTCCACTTTTTGTCGTGTTTTTGCTACTGCACTCGGAGTTTGGTATTTGCTTCATGACATACAAGGAGCTAAACTGGGACACAATGCTGGAGGGAGTTCTGTCACGTGTGGTGTGCCAGGGTATGCAGGAGAATGCACCAACCAGGCTTCTATCCCTCATAGCTTGCCCCATTGCCCCCTTGTCCATATCAACCTAATTCTGAATATTGCCCTGAAACCTCTCCATATAACAAGATGCCTTTACATATAAGGGTCTCCTGGCTGCACCATGTAAGTAACATGCCATTTGGAACACAATGGTAGATCCTCATGACCCTACCACTGGTGATTTATCACACACCTGCCCAAAACTGCTCTAGGCCCACTACTCAGCAGGCTCTAACTTACTGGCATCTCTGTACTACACCATTTTCATGAAACCCAGTCAATCAAGGCACTGTCTGGTATACTCTTGATCAGCAATAGGACATCCAAAGGTTTTCCAGTGCCACCTGGTCATGGGAATTTCAAAATTTTCATGGTATTTATCTAGCCATTTTTCAAGGATGAAGTTGGAGGCACTGTGGCTTTCAATTCATTCAGTAACCATTAAATGTTGAGGAAGCTCAATTCAATAAAAGCTCTGGAGAACTCTCACAGGCAAGGCTTCTGAAAGAGTGCCAAAATGGTCACATGATGCCAGGCCCATTAAAGTCTACAATGTGAGGCCTATGTATTTTTCGACTCTCAAATATGGCTGCCATGTCTTTGAGAATAAAATCAGGTGATATCCTGGCAGAGATTCCCAGTGCTCTGTGGAAAGCCACCCTGGCCCTAGATCTCAGTTTACAAGGGCGACTCACATGCGTGGCCTCCTAAAATCCAAACAAAATTCTTGGCAATACTTCTCTGAGTTCAGTTTCACAACTCAGTCTCTAAGGGGAATCACACCAAAGTTCAAGCCCAAGTGGACCCAGTCATTTCTTCCAACCGCCAAACAAATGGCCAAAATTAAAACCAAAACATTCCCACATGGCCCTCATCTTCTTCCATATAGTCACTCATCGTAACCTCTGGCTGGAGTTTTCCATCAGGGGCACAGCCCAAGACTGTGTCCAAAAAAAGCTCGCTTGCCCCTCATTTGCCTAAAGTCAGGGTGGCCTTGACAGCCCTCTTGTGAACCAGAAGTGATCAAATAAGCCTGCCGTTAATACTGCTCTGTTTCTACAATTTGAGGCATACTGACTTTCAGGTATAGATTCTATATGTGATTTGGAGTCATGCGAAAACCCAAGCACCTCATCAGGGCTTTGAAGAACTCATTTGACCCAAAGAATCCCTATTCACACTTGATGGAGGTCAGGAACCTAACAGAGGAAGACGAGAGACTTCATCCACAATGACTGATTTTTTGCCATTATAGTTTTGGACGCACACATGGGATCATTCTTTATATCCATCATGTGCTGAGAATCTAAATCACAGCCACAAAGAAGGCCAAGAGGCTAATTCAGCCACATCCATTTCCAAAGCAATTAAGCAAAGAGCCACAGGTGATGCCCATTCATTTCCATTTCAAAACTATATTCTTCAGGCTTCACAACGGGGTGCCCTGAAGCAAACACCTTCCAGATATTCAGTGTAACAAAACAGTACTTAAGCAAAAGATCCAAAGCAGGGTCTCTCCACTGAGAGTTTCTTGGTCACACTGATATCTGAGTTTTCTGAGATGCTCGCCATTCTTTTCAGCTATCCAGTACATGACCATGTCACAGAGCTTGGAGGTGGTACATATCGTGGACACAAAACCATGAGCCTATTCTGGAGACTGGCCAGAATACAGGAAGAAAACATTAACTTGGGAAGATAGCAGGTGTTTCCCTTCGATAAGACAAGCTGCAGTTCATTCATATATTGGGCAGGATGAATTTTGGGAATATTTATACTTTAAAGGACACATTCATTAATGCATTTTCTTTTCTAATGTTTACAACAACGGACACAGTGGAATACACAGACATGGAAATACTTGCCTTGTCAAACGACTTACTAGAACAGTCCACTGAAAACCACAAACAAAAAAAAAACAACCAAAAAAAACGCCTTTCCTACCTATTCTCAGAACATGAGACAGAACCACAAACCCATACCCACTCCCACAAAGGCAGCTCCTTCCCCCAAGTATGTCTGTGATTAGAAGGAGTGTCCTATGACTGGTGAGCCATACTATGTTCTCCCAAAATGGCCTGTCCTCTTTCAGATCTGGTTTCCATGGCCAACTCTGTGAAGTTGTCAGGAAAAAGTGGTGAGCCACTACCTGCTTTCTCAGGAAAGGTCCCTCTTCAGAGCTCTTCTGGCATTTGGCCATCCTCACATCAGTAGGTACCAAGAAAGATTGATTTTGTCCTTGGAAAATCCAAACAAGTGAGTACACTGGGACTGGAACTGGGACTGCCTCTGGGTGCCTGGCTTCTTGGATACCAAGTTCAGAGAGTTCCATCACCAAATAATGAGGTATGTCACTTTCTTTGGAACTGAATGAGGTCACTGCCTTGGCAACCACTTTTCCCTAACAGTTGCTTCCAAGGGTCCCATGAGATGGAGCCGGCCCCTACTTCCTGTGACACTTTCACAAGTTAGAATGAAATATCAACGATAGGCACCCAGGAACAGCTCTACACACAGGTCTGGTTTTGTCAGTCTTCTCTACAATAAGAAGAGAGAGGCTGATTAAGACACATCCCTTCATCCTGACCAGGTGTTTTGCCATGGAAGATGAGTTTTGCTCACTCAGGTCCTTTATACCTGCCTACAACTTGTCCAGGTATCATTTCTGCATGGACCTTTAAGGTTCTCAGCAGGTGGACTGTCCCCTTCTTTCCTGTATTGTAAGAACAACTCTGTCCCTGCTCTTCTGTAAAATGAGATTGAGGGAACAGTGTATGTTTCGGGTTAATAACAGGTTCGATTTGTGTTAGGAATCATTCTGTGTGATGAATAATAGTGTTGGGGACCTTCGATATTTACAAGAATATGGAGGTTAAATATAAGTATGAGAACAGAAATCTAGGTATGATTTGAAGCCCAGAAGGGCATTGAGCCCTTGATTGGGATAATTAGCTTTGAATTATGTTCTGCAAAGATGTCTCAGTTAATTCAATACACAATGGCATAGGACTTTGTACCTTGGATGATTGAATGTAGAAGAGAACATCCAGTCAAAAAGGGATAGTCAGTAAGATTATGAAGCTAGTCGGTAGGTTTAGGAAGAAGAGTGAGTATTTGATTTGGACAAAAGTTCTTTAACAATAGGGTTTCGGTTAGAGAGTGAATGTAAATGTCAGCACATATGAAGAGTCAGTCACTATGATGAGCTGGGAAAAAATGTAGAAAATCAGATATCAATAGAGACTTTATGAAATCAGGCAAAGTATAAAGTGAGTGATAGGATTAGACATTTTCAACAGGGTTGAGTTTGAATACATAATCTTTGGAAGAAAAAAATATGTAGTCACCAATAGGATTGACAGTTAAGAGCATTAGGCAACCTGGACATAGATGTTTTTAGTAATCCATGTTCACTTTTCATTTAGTCCTTCGTGCAATCATAACCGTGACCATTACATTATTTGTCCAGAATATTACTGTGAAAAAATGTATATGTAGATCAGGTGACATGAGTATTTCGTCCACCATTTCTGGAAACAATATATTGAAGACGTAAAATTAGTATTGGGGGTACAAAGAGGTGCACCCTGTGTCTATGAATATAGAGATAAAGCATGAATAGACAATACTGTGAATAAATAATATAACTTGTTCCAACATTAAATAATGGATTGAACTGATATCTGGAAAATTACAGGAAATCTTATATTGATATACAATCATTCATTCCCACCAATTATACATCTAATGGTAATATTAGTGTTTTGGTTTATCATGAACAGTGTGTGAGTTTTGCTTCAAAAGTGATTATGGAAATCGAAAATAATATGTTTGGAAAGAAGTCTCATGAAAAGACCAGTCAGGAAACCTGGAGGAATGCATATATTGTAAAGCAGGAAGTGATCGAAATTCAATCAAATGCCTATAAATTTGCTAATTTGTGGATGAAATATATATCCTATGATGTGCATAAACTCATGAAATAGTAATGTACCATTGTTGAATAAAAATGAACGTCAAAATACACATCATGTCCCATAGGAATCTACTGGCATTGATTTTAAACTGTAGAAATATTAGGATTCTCGTGCATTATTCACCGAATTTAGTTATCTCTTTTTTTAAATTTTTATATATGGTTGTTCAAAACATTACATAGTTCTTGATAAATAATATTTCACACTTTGATTTATGTGGGTTATGAACTCCCATTTTTGCCCCGTATACAGATTGCAGAATCACATCAGTTACACATCCATTGATTCATATATTGCCATACTAGTGTCTGTTGTATTCTGCTGCCTTTCCTATCCTCTACTATCCCCCCTCCCCTCCAGTCTCCTCCCCTCTTCTCTCTCTACCCCCTATACAGTAATAAATTTCTCCCCCTTGTATTATTTTTCCCTTTCCCCTCACTTCTTCTTGTATGTAATTTTGTATAACCCTGAGGTTCTCCTTCCATTTTCATGCAGTTTCCCTTCTCTCTCCCTTTCCCTTCCACCTCTCATCCCTGTTTAATGTTAATCTTCTTCTCATGCTCCTCGTCCCTACTCTGTTCTTAGTTACTCTCCTTATATCAAAGAAGACATTTGGCATTTGTTTTTTAGGGATTGGCTAGCTTCACTTAGCATAATCTGTTCTAATGCCATCCATTTCCCTGCAAATTCTATGATTCTGTCATTTTTTAATGCCGAGTAATACTCCATTGTGTATAAATGCCACATTTTTTTCATTCATTCTTCTATTGAAGGGCATCTAGGTTGGTTCCACAGTCTTGCTATTGTGAATTGTGCTGCTATGAACATCGATGTAGCAGTGTCCCTGTAGCATGCTCTTTTTAGGTCTTTAGGTTTTAGACCGAGAAGGGGAATAACTGGGTCAAATGGTGGTTCCGTTCCCAGCTTTCCAAGAAATCTCCATACTGCTTTCCCATTTGCCTGCACCAATTTGCAGTCCCACCAGAAATATACAAGTGTACCTGTTTCCCCAGATCCTCGCCAGCACTTGTTATTGTTTGACTTCATAATGGCTGCCAATCTTACTGGAGTGAGATGGTATCTTAGGGTGGTTTTGATTCACATTTCTCTGACTGCTGGAGATGGTGACCATTTTTTCATGTACTTGTTGATTGATTGTATGTCCTCCTCTGAGAAGTGTCTGTTCAGGTTCTTGGCCCATTTGTTGTTTGGGTTATTTGTTATCTTATTGTTTAATTTTTTGAGTTCTTTGTATACTCTGGATATTAGTGCTCTATCTGAAGTGTTAGGAGGAAAGATTTGTTCCCAGGATGTGGGCTCCCTATTTTCCTCTCTTACTGTTTCTTTTGCTGAGAAAAAACCTTTTTAGTTTGAGTAAGTCCCATGTGTTGATTCTAGTTATTAACGCTTGTGCTATGGGTGTCCTATTGAGGAATTTGGAGGCGACCCCACAGTATGTATATCGTAGCCAACTTTGTCTTCAATCAGACACCATGTCTCTGATTTGATATCAAGCTCCTTGATCCATTTTGAGTTAACTTTTGTGCATGGCGAGAGAAAGGGATTCAGTTTCTTTTTGTTACATATGGATTTCCAGGTTTCCCAGCACCATTTGTTGAAGATGCTATCATTCATCCATTACATGCTTTTAGCCCCTTTATCAAATGTAAGATAGTAGTATTTTTTGGATTGGTTTCTGTGTCCTTTATTCTGTACCATTGGTCCACCCACCTGTTTTGGTACCAGTACCATGCTATTTTTGTTACTATTGTTCTGCAGTATAGTTTGAAGTCTGGTATCGCTATACCGACTGATTCACACTTCCTGCTTAGTGTTGTTTTTGCTATTCTGGGTCTTTTATTTTTCCATATGAATTTCATGATTGCTTTCTCTATTTCTACAAGAAATGCCGTTGGGTTTTGATTGGCATTGCATTAAACCTATAGAGAACTTTTAGTAATATCGCCATTTTGATGAGGTTAGTTCTGTCTATCTATGAACAGGGTACATTTTTACATCTTCTAATATCTTTCTCTATTTTTCTCTTTAGGTTTCTGTAGTTTTCCTTGTATAAAACTTGCACCTCTTTTGTTAGGTTGATTCCCAATTATTTTTTTTTTTAGTATATTGTGAATGGAGTGGTTGTCCTCATTTCCGTTTCAGAGGATTTGTCACTGATATTCAGGAATGTCTTTGATTTATGAGTGTTGATTTTATATCCTGCCACTTTGCTGAATTCATTTATTTGCTCTACTAGTTTCTTTGTAGACCCTTTTGGGTCTGCTAGGAATAGAATAATATCATCTGCAATAGTGATAATTTAAGTTCTTCTTTTCCTATTTATATGCCTTTAATTTCTTTCATCTCTCTAATTGCTCTGGCCAGTGTTTCGAGAACTATGTTGAACAGAAGTGGTGAAAGAGGGCATACCTGTCTTGTTCCAGATTTTAGGGGGAATGCCTTCAATTTTTCTCCATTCAGAAGTATGCTAGCCTGAGACTTAGCATAGATTGCTTTTACAATATTGAGGTATGTTCCTGTTATCCCTAGTTTTTCTAGAATTTTGAACATAAAGGGATGCTGTACTTTGTCGAATGCTTTTTCTGCATCTATCGAGATGATCATATGGTTCTTATTTTTAAGTCTATTGATGTGATGAATAACATTTATTGATTTCTGTATATTGAACCAGCCTTGCATCCCACGGATGAATCCTACTTGATCATGGTGCACAATTTTTTTGATATGCTTTTGTATCTGATTTGCAGAATTTAATTGAGGATTTTTGCCTCTAGGCTCATTAGAGATATTGGTCTGTAGTTTTCATTCTTTGAAGTGTCTTTGTCTGGTGTAGGAATCAGAGTGATGTTGACCTCATAGAATGAATTTGGAAGTTCTCCCTCTTTTTTAATTTCCTGAAATAGCTTGAAAAGTATTGGTATTAGTTCCCCTTTAAAGGTTTTGTAAAACTCTGCTGTATACCCATCAGGTCCTGGGCTTTTCTTACTTGGTAGTGTTTTGATGGTTTTTTCTATTTCCTCAATTGATATTGGTCTGTTTAGGCTGTCTATATCCTCCTGACTCAATCTGGGCAGATCATATGACTTAAGAAATTTATCGATGCCTTCACTGTCTTCTATTTTATTAGAGTACAAAGATTCAAAATAATTTCGGATTATCTTCTGTATATCTGAAATATCTGTTATGATATTGTCTTTTTCATCCTGTATGCTAGTAATTTGAGTTGTCTCTCTTTTTGTCTTCGTTAGCATGGCTAAGGGTCTGTAGATTTTTTTTTTATTTTTTCAAAGAACCAAATGGGTTGATGTGTCTGCTGTGCTTGCAGGCCGCTAGTCCTGTTCCGCCGGTCAGTTGCAGGTCTGCCTACCTTGCGGGAGCGGGTGGTGGCTCTGCTTTGGCCCTACTGCAATTGGGGTGTCGTGACTACCATGCTGGCAGATCGCTGGGCCTGTTCCGGGTGCGGGCAAAGACTCTGCTCTGCCCCTACTCCAATTGGGTTGACGTGACTACCACGCCGGTGGGCCGTTGTGCTTGTACTGGGCGCGGGAGAAAGATCTGCTCTGCCACTACTCCAATTGGGGTGTCATGTCTACCATGGTGGCAGGCCGCTGGGCCTGTTCCGAAGGTCAGTCACAGGTCTGCTTTTGTGGCGGGCACGGGGGGCCGCCTGCTTGGCCCCTACTACAATTTGGGTGACGTGACTACCACACCAGCTGGTGGCTGGGCCTGATCCGGGCGCAGGCAGTGGCACTGCTCTTTCCCTACTCCATTTGGGGTGACGTGGCTACCACGCTTGCGGGCCTGATGAATCTTCCTCTATGTTTCTAGAGAGAATTACGGAGGCATATGGGAGATATACTCCTTTCGATCCTCATGCAGAGGATCAAAAATCATCTGTCACAATGGCCTTTATTGGGCATGCTGCCTTGGATATTTAAAGAAAGTTACAATGCTTAGATGGATTACAAGATATGACTTTGAGAGATTTAGTCAGAGAAGCCGAGAAAGTATACTATAAGAGAGAAACTGAGGAAGAGAAGGGAGCAAAAGGAGGATAAAAGAAACAAAAGACAGACTAAGGAGTTGACTAAGGTCCCGGTCACAATAACAAAAAGGCCAGAAATTAAGAAACAGGGAGACAGGAAGGGATACCTGGTCCCACGCCAGAGGCCACCCCTGACCTCAGATCAATGTGCCTACTGTAAAGAAAGAGGACACTGGGTTCAAGAGTGCCCTAGAAAGAGGCAGCCACGCCAGCCAGCCATTCTGACTCTTCAGCATGACTACGAAAGTCGGGGCTCAGATCCCCTCCCTGAGCTCAGCGTATCTTTTGAAGTAGAGGAGACACCAGTAAACTTTGAAGTGGATACAGGGGCAATAAACTCAGCCCTTAAGGCCCCATTGGGCCCTCTATCAAATAAAAGGTCTCTAGTTCAAGAAGCTAATGGCAGTAAATATCGGACTTGTATAACTAAGAGGATCATGGACCTGGGGAAAGGAAAAATCCATCACTCCTTTTTAGTAATCCCAGAATGCCTGGCAGACTTTTGCTGTACGTCATGGGGATGTGAGCATACAGGGGCTGCCTGATGGAACACAAACTCCTCATCAAATTCAGTACACAGCATTGGCCATATTACCAATTAGATAACCAAAACCAATGGCCCCCAGAGGGGTCTCTTGATCCTCAAATTCTGCGTGACCATTTTTTTAAAGAGAGAGGTGAGAGAGAGAGAGACAGAGAGAATTTTTAATATTTATTTTTTAGTTTTTTGCTGGACACGACATCTTTGTTTGTATGTGGTGCTGAGGATCGAACCCGGGCCGCACGCATGCCAAGCGAGCGTGCTACAATTGAGCCACATCCCCAGCCCTGTGTGACCTTTTTAACTTCTGCAAGTGCTCAAAAGGGTGAAAGGAGATTCCCCTATGGGCAGGCCTTTTCCATCCTTCACTCATATCCTGAACTATGCTTATCCAATCAATCCTCACCTTCAGCCTTGTGCTCCAGAGTCTCTGCTGTAACTCTCACCTCAGCAACCTGATTTCTCCCCTCCAATTATTAGATCAAAAACCCAAATCTCTGCTGGTTCTCAGACCATCGCCATCTTGCTGAAGTAGCAGGTACTCAGGTTCCCATCCACCGACTCACTCCTCTCTTCTCCTGTCCGTGCCCGCCCCGGGTCCCACCAGGTCCTCTTACCAGCTAACACAAAGCTGAAACTAGCTGAGGAGAGCCCTCAGACTCCTATCAAAGATGTAATGAAAATGGCCTTTAAAGTTGCTTTGTCATCACTGAAAACAGTTTACTAAAAATTTAAAGTCCCTCACATGCATTTTGGGATACTCACTCTTGTCTTCCCCTCTGCTCTACCTGTTCTACAGCTCAAGTTTTTGTTGCTAGGAAAATCCCAAACCCCTTTCCCATTATTCTTTTACATCTCTCCTTCGTTATTCTCAGATCCTCGGAGCTGCTGTCAGCCCCACCTTCCCTGTCTTCCCCTTCTGTACCAGGCCTACAGAAAATTCTTAACTGACTTTGTACAGAAGTCTTCACCATGGCTGACTTTAGGACTTTCAGCAAAAGAGTCCCTATAAAAGAGTTCAATGTAGATAAACTTCCTCTTTTAGTGTTGCCTTGTTCTACTTGGCCACTGGCTAAAATAATAAGCACTTCTATGCTAGACACCCCATTATTTGTTTTCCACAAAATATATGAACAATGCCTCTGGCCATGAGCTGGGGCTTTACAGAGATGGCTATATTTCTAAGATAAAGAAGTTACCATCAGGGCTCCATGGTAACAGCTGTCAGGGGCGAAAAATAAGAAAGGTAGGAAAAAGCTCTTTCCCTCCCAGGTGTCCTTGAAAAGTTAACTTGCCCAGAACTGAGGTAAAAACAGAAACAACAACGGCTTTTTTGAACTTCTGAAGACTGTGAACTTCTGAGCCCCTTCCCTTACATGTTGGGTACAAAATTCTGAAACTACCTAAACTTGAGTTTCAGGAGAATAATTGATTACAACAGAAGCAATGCCCTCTGAATCTGGTTGCAACCAAATAGGACGGTTTCCCTGTCTTCGTTGCTATCTTAGGTGCCTTGCCTTGTCCGTCCCTACAACAGCATAATTGTATATAATTAAACATTGTTTATGTTTTAAAGAAATTGTCAACAGATGTGATTAATTGTGTAATGGTGCAGATGTTTCCCAGAGTGCTCTGTCATGATGAAATGAAATAGAGGGGCATACAACCCGTTTCCACTGGGAACATATATCCCTCACTTTAGCCATCCTATTCGGAATAGGAGTTGCTTCACGGGTGGGCACAGGAACCACTGCCCTCGTCCATGGGACACAACAAATGACCCAATTAGAAGAAGCAATAGACCAAAACTAAGATATTAGATACCTCCATCAGAGCTTTGCATGAATTTTTAACCTCTCTCTCTGAAGTTGTTTTACAGAACAGGCGAATGACACAAAACACACACACACACACAGAAAAAAAATAGCAAAATATATGTCAATCAAAATTTTCATAAAATATATATCATAAAAAGATCCAAAAATATTCATTTTACTGAACATGGATTTATGTATAATGTTGTTCAACTAGCAAGCTCACCCATTGGTTGAATATTCAGTTCCAACACGGTTAAGTAGGAGTGATCTCTTCTCACAATTTGTATCTGCCAACTCATCCACCTCACAAGAATGTATGTGTGGTACCAGGTATGATTCTATATATCCATATAAAAATATATGTGCTGAATAGGCTACAGAGAAAGGGAGACAGGAATTCACAATTTTTTAACTTTAAAAACACATGGAGAACTATTTCAACAAAAAATTGACTAGATTTAAATCCTACTCTGTATCATGCAAAAGGCAAGTCCAAATGTACAACATTCCTCCTCTAAACTGCTTGTATTTCTATTCATGGCAATACTTCTCTGAGTTCAGCTCCAGAACGCAGTCTCTAAGGGAAATCCCAACAGAGTTCAAGCCCAGGTGGACCAAGATATTTCTTACAACCACCACACAAATGACCACAATTAAAAACAAAACACTCAAACATGGTCCTCATCTTCTTCCATATAGTCACTCATCGTAACCTCTGTCTGGAGGTTTCCATGAAGGGCTCACCCAAAGACAGTGTCCAAATAAACTCCCTTGCCCCTCATTTGCCTAAAGTCATGTTGGCCTTAACACCCTTTCTGTGAACCAGGAGTGATCAAATAAGCCTCCCGTTAATACTGCTCTGTTTCTCCAATTTGAGGCCTACTGACTTTCAAGTATAGATTCTTTATGTGATTTGGAGTCATACGAAAACCTAAGCACCTCTGCAGTGATTTGAAGAACTCATTTGACCCAAGGAATACCTATTCTCACTTGTTGGAGGTCAGGACCCTAACAGAGGAAGACGAGAGACTTCAGCCACAATGACTGATCTTTTGGCAATTATGGTTTTGGATGAACACATGGGATCATTTTTAGATCCATCAGCTGCTGAGAATCAAAGTCACAGCCACATACAAGGCCAAGAGTCTAATTAAGACACATCCCTTTCCAAAGCAACTAAGAAAGAGCCACAAGTGATGCCCATTCATTTCCATTTGAAAACTGTTTCCTTCAGGCTTCACAAAGGGGTGGCCTGAGGCAAACACCTTCCTGATATTCAGGGCAACAGAACAATAGGTAAGCAAAAGGCCAAAAGCAGGGTATATCCACTGAGACTTTCCTGGTCACACTGATATCTGAGTTTTCTGAGATGCTGGCCATTCCCTTCAGCTATCCTGTACATGGCCATGTCACAGACCTTGGAGTTGTTGCATATCTTGGACACAAAACCATGAGCCTATTCTGGAGAGTGGCCAGAATTCAGAAGAAAACAGGGACTTAGGAAGGTAATAGGTATTGCTCATCCATAAGGCAAGCCGCACTCCATTCATAAATTAGGCAGGATGCATAATGGGAAGCTTTCTACTAGACAGGACACATCCATTGTTGCATTCTCTTTTCTCATGTCTACAACCACGGACACAGTGGGATACACAGACATAGAAACACTCATTTTGTCAAACGACTTACTAGAAACAGTTCACTCCAAATCAAACAAACCGCCTTCTCTACCTATTCTCAGAATATGAGACAAAACAACAAACCCACACTCACAAAGGCACCTCCTTCCCTCAAGTAGGTCTGTGACTCTCCGGAGTTAACTCTGACTGGTGGGCCATATTATGTTCCCCCGAAATGGCGTGTCCTCTATCAGATCTGCTTTCCTTGACCAACTCTGTAAAGTTGTCAGGAAAAAGTGGCGAGCCACTACCTGCTTTCTCAGGAAAAGTACCTCTTCAGTGCTCTCCTGGTATTTAGCTATACTCACATCATTAGGCGCCGAGAAAGACTGACTCTGTCCTTGGAAAATCCAATCAAGTGAGCCCACAGGGACTTGGACTGGGATTGCCTCTCGGTGTCTTGGTTCTTAGATAGCAAGTTCGGAGAGTTCCATCATCAAGGAAATTAGATATGTCACTTTCTTTGGAACTGAATGAGGCCACTGCCTTGGCACCCCTTTTTCCTAACAGTTGCTTCCAAGGGTCCCATGAGATGGAGGCTGCCCCTACTTCCTGTGACACTTTCACAAGTTAGAATGGTATATCAACCATAGGCACCCGTGAACAGCTTTCCACACAGGCCTGATTTGGTCCATCTTCTCTACAATAAGAAGAGAGAGGCTGATTAAGACACATCCCTTCATCCTGACCAGGTTGTTTGCAATGGAAGATGACTTTTGCTCTCTCAGGTCCTTCATAGCTGCCTATAACTTTTCCGAGTATCATTTCTGTATGGACCTTTGAGGTTTTCAGCAGGTGGAAGGTCCCCTACTTTCCTGTATTGTAAGAACAACTCCGTCCCTGTTCTTCTGTAAAATGAGATTGAGGGAACAGTGTATGTTTAGGGTTAATAACAGGTTCAATTTGGGTTAGGAATCATTCTGTGCGATGAATAATGGTATTGGCAACCTGTGAGATTTACAAGAATGTAGAGGTGAAATATAAGTATGAAAATAAAAATCTAGGTATAATTTGAAACCCAGAAGGGCATTGGGCCCTTGATTGGGATACTTAGCTTGAATTATGTTCTCTAAAGATGTCTCAGATAATTCAATATACAATGGCATAGGACCTTGTACCTTGGATGATTGAACGTAGAAGAGAACATCCAGTCAAAAAGGGATAGTCAGTAGGTTTAGAAAGATTGTCGGTAGGTTTAGGAAGAAGAGTGATTATAGGATTTAGACCAAAAGTTCTTTAGCAATATGGTTTCGGTTAGAGAGTGAATGTAAATGTCAGCACATATGAAGAGTCAGTCACTATGATAAACTGGGAAAATATGTAGAAATGCAGATATCAATAGAGACATTATTGCATCAGGAAAAATATAAAGTGTGTGATAGGATTAGACATTTTCAACAGGGTTGAGTTTGAATATATAATCTTAGGAAGAAACAAATATGTTGTCACCAATAGGATTGACATTTGAGAGCATTAGGCAGCATGGACATGGATGTTTCTATTAATCCATGTTCACTTTCCTTTTAGGCTTTGGTACAGTCATAAGTGTGACCTTTACATTTTTTTTCAGAATATTACTGTGATAAAATGTATATGTAGATCAGGTGACATAAGTATTTCTTCCACCATTTCTGGTAGCAATATATTGAAGACGTAAAATTAGTATTGGGGGTCCAAAGAGGTGTACACTGTGTCTATGAATATAAAGATAAAGCATGAATAGAACATACTGTGAATAAATAATATACCTTGTTCCAACTATAAATAATGGATTGAACTGATATCTGAAAAATTACAGGAAATCTTATATTGATATACAATCATTCTTTCCAAAATGGTATACATATAATGGTAATATTAGTGTTTTGGTTTATCACGAAGGGTGTGAGTTTTACTTCACCAGTGATTATGGAAATCGAAAATAACTTGTTTGGAAAGAAGCGTCATGAAAAGACGAGTTCAGAAACCCTGATAATACTTGTGTTCTGAAACAGGAATTGATTAAAGTTGAAACAAATGCCTGTAAATTTGTGAACTTGTGGATGAAATATATATCGTATGATGTGCAAAAACTGAAGAAATAATAATGTACCAGTGTTGAATACAAATGAACCTCAAATTACATATCATGTCCCATAGGAATCTACTTGCATTGGTGGTAAACTGGGTCAGTTACTGTAAAATTATTAGAATTTGTAGGCACCATTCACTGAAGTTTGTTTTCAGTACTAGGAAACAAATATGTATTTCAGGTGGATGAATATTTCGGAAAATAATCTTGTGAAAAGTTGATTATAAATCCATATACATGAACATGAATGAATTTAGAAAGTGGATATAAGACACATATATTTTATATATTGAAAAATCTGAATAGTGTGTGTGTATATATATATATATACACACACACACACACACACACAAACTACACACAGACATTAAAAAGCAGCAATATATATGAAAATCAAAATTCATCAGTAAATATATATCATCCACAGATGCAAAAATAATTATTTTACTGAACATGAGTATATGTATAATGTTGTTCTACTAGAAAGCTCCCCTATAGTTTGAATCTTCATTTCTAACAGCGTTTAAGAGGAGTGATCTCTTCTCACAATTTGAATCTGCCAAGTGAGAAACCTCACAAAAATGTACTTGGGATTTCTGGTAGGATTCTATATGTGCATATAAATATACATGTGTGAATTGGCTACAGAGAAAGGGAAACAGGATTTCACACGTTTGTTATCTTTAAAAACACATGGAGAACTATTTCAAATAAAAATTGACTAGATTTATAACTCCTACCTTATATAATGCAAAAGGCAAGTCCAACTATACAAGATGCCTCCTCTGAACTGCTTGAATTTCTATTCTGTTTGGGTTATTTTTCTCCATTATATTAGGATGAGTTGTCTGATTCTAGTAGGTATGGGTTAGTGTCAGGGATTCAGTATTTCAAAAGGAAAATTGGAAAATGAATTCAATGTGTAAGCAAATATGTGCTTCACAAATATCTGTTAAGGTCTGATATCCTCTCACTCTCATCCAGAAAAATGCCTTGACATTACCTTCACCCCAGGTAAAACATAATTAGAGGAGAAGAGTTAGAAAATCAGTGAATACATATCTGGAATGGAAAATGCTCAAGAGTTCATAACCATGGAGGTGGTAGAGGAGTTTCCAAAAGTAAGGGACAGGGTAAACACAACACAAACAGGGAGCTCTGAGAGCCTAAAAACTTTTTGAGAAACTGCCTCTGAGTTTGGGCACTTGAAATATATGTTGTTGTCAGGAGATTTGGCTTCTTTAGTAGTGAGACCATCAAAGCTGGTTCTGCATCTATGTGACCTGAAGGACTTGGTTTCTTATTTTCCAATGAACATGAGGCAGCAATGCTGAATCCTCTCTTTGTAGGTAAACTGTGACCACTGAGGACTAAGTGTCTCTCCGTGTTGACTGCGAAGCCATTTGGTCCTCCTACACTTTTTGTGGTGTTTTTCCTGCTGCACTGGGAGTTTGGTATTTGCTTCACGAAATACCAGGAGCTCAACTGGGACATATTGCTGGAGGGAGTTCTGTCACGTGTGTTGGATCAGGGTCTGCAGGAGAATGCACCAACCAGGCTTCTATCCCTCCTAGCTTGGCCCATTGCCCCCTCGTCCATATCAACCTGATTCAGAACATTGCCCTGAAACCTCACCATATAACAAGATGCCTTTACATATAAGGGAATGCTGGCTGCACCATGTCAGTCACAAGCCATTTGGAATCCAATGGTAGATCCTCATGGCCCTACCACTGATGTTTCATCACACACCTGCCCACCACTGCTCTAGGCCCACTACTCAGCAGGCTCCAACTTACTGGCATCTCTGTTCTACACCATTTTCATGAAACCCAGTCAATCAAGGCATTGTCTGGTATACTCATGATCAGCAACAGGACATCCAAATGTTCTCCAGTGCCACCTGGTTGTGGGAACTTCCAAAAATTCATGGTATTTATCAAGCCATTTTTCAAGGATGAAGTTGGAGAAACTCTGGGTTTTAATTCATTCAGGAACCACTAAATGTTGAGGAAGCTAATTTAAATGAAAACTCTGGAGAACTCTCACAGGCAAGGCTTCCCAAAGAGTGGGGAAAAGGACACATGAAGCCAGGCACATTGAGGTGTAAAATGTGAGGTCCATGTGTGTTTTGACTCTCAACTATGGCTGCAAGTTTTTCACAATTATATCATGTGATATCCTGGCTGAGATTCCCAGTGCTCTGTGGAAAGCCAGATCTCAGTTTCCAAGGGCAACTCTCATGCGTGGCCTCCTAAAATCCCAAAACAATTCATGGCAATACTTCTCTGAGGTGAGCTCCAGAACTCAGTCTCTATGGGGAATCACACCAGAGTTCAAGCCCAGGTGGACCCAGACATTTCTTCCAACCGCCACACAAATGACCACAATTAAAACCAAAACACTCCCACATGGCCCTCATCTTCTTCCATATAGTCACTCATCATGACCTCTGGCTGGAGGTTTCCATGAGGGGTGCAGCCATTGGTAGTGTCCAAAATAAGCTCACTTGCCCCTCATTTGCCTAATGTCAGGGTGGCCTGGACACTCTTAATATGAACCAGGAGTGGTCAAATAAGCCTGCCGTTCATGCTGCTCTGTTTCTCCAATTTGAGGCCTACTTACTTTCAGGTATGGAATATTTATGTGAAATAGAGTCATGAGAAAAGCCAAGCACCTCGGCAGAGATTTCAAGAACTCATTTGACCCAAAGGATCAGTATTCTCACTTGATGGATGTCAGGAACCTAACAGAAGAAGGCGAGAGACTTCATCCACAATGACTGATCTTTTGGCCATTTTGGTTTTGGATGCGCACATGCGATCATTCTTTGGATCCATCATGTGCTGAGAATAAAAATCACAGCCACATACAAGGCCAAGAGGCTAATTCAGACACATCCCTTTCCAAAGCAATTAAGCAAAGAGCCACAGGTGATGCCTATTCATTTCAAATTTAAAACTGTTTTCTTCAGGCTTCACAAAGGTGTGGCCTGAGGCAAAGACCTTCCTGACATTCAGGGCAACAGAACATAAGGTAAGCAAAAGGCCCAAAGCAGGGTTTCTCCACTGAGACTTTCCTGGTCACACTGATATCTGAGTTTTCTGAGATGATCTCCATTCTCTTCAGCTATCCAGTATATGGCCATGTCACAGAGCTTGGAGGTGGTACATATCTTGGACACAAATCCCTGAGCCTATTCTGGAGACTGGCTAGAATTCAGGAAGAAAACAGGAACTTAGGATGATAGCAGGTGTTGCCCATCGATAAGACAAGGTGCAGTCCATTCATAAATTCAGCAGGATGAATTATGGTAAGATTTATACTAGACAGGACAAATCCATTAATGCATTCTCTTTTCTAATGTCTACAACAATGGACATAGTCGGATACACAAACATAGAAACACTCACCTTGTCAAATGACTTACTCGAAACAGTCCACTTCAATCCAAACAAACCGCCATTCCTACCTTTTGTTAGAACATGAGACAAAACCACAAACCCACACCCACTCCCACAATGGCACCTCCTTCCCCCAAGTAGATCTGTGACTATCTGGAGTGTCCTCTAACTGCTCGGCCATACTATATTCCTTCAAAATAGTCTGTCCTCTCTCAGGTCTGATTTCCTTGGCTAACTCTGTGAAGTTGTCAGGAAAAAGTGGTGAGCCACTACTGGCTTTCTCAGAAAAGGTACCTCTTCAGTGGTCTCCTGGCATTTGGCCATCCTCACATTAGTAGGTACCAAGAAATACTGACTCTGTCCTTGGTAAATCCAAACAAGTGAGACCACTGTGACTGGGAATGGGATAGTGTCTGGGTGCCTGGCCACTAGGATACAAAGATCATAGAGTTCCATCACCAAGGAAATGAGGTATGTCACTTTCTTTGGAATTGAATGAATGAGGTCACTGCCTTGGCAACCAGTTTGTCCTAACACTTGCTTCCAAGGGTCCCATGAGATGGAGGCTGCTCCTACTTCCTGGAACACTTGCACAAGTTAGAATGGTATATCAACCATAGGCACCTGGGAACAGCTCTCCACACAGGTCTGGTTTAGTCCATCTTCTCTAACATAAGTAGAGAGAGGCTGATTCAGACACATCCCTTTATCCTGACCAGGTTGTTTGCCATGGAATAGGACTTTTGCTCTCTCAGGTCTTTCATACCTCCCTACAACTTCTCCAGGTATCATTTCTGCATGGACCTTTGAGGTTTTCAGCAGGTGGAAGGTCCCCTAATTCCCTGTATTTTAAGAAGAACTCTGTCGCTGCTCTTCTGTAAAATGAGATTGAGGGAACAGTGTATGTTTAGGGTTAATAACAGGTTCAATTTGGGTTAGGAATCATTCTGTGCGATGAATAATGGTATTGGGAACTTGCGATAATTACAAGAACATAGAGGTGAAACATAAGTATGGAAACAGAAATCTAGTTATGATTTGAAGCACAGGACCTTGTACCTTGGTAGATTTAATGTAGAAGAGAACATCCAGTCAAAAATGGATAGTCGGTAGGATTAGGAAGATAGTCGGTAGGTTTAGGAAGAAGAGTGAGTATAGTATTTGGACCAAAAGTTCTTTAGCAATAGGGTTTTGGTTAGAGAATGAATGAAAATGTCAGCACATATGAAGAGTCAGTCACAATGATGAACTGGGGAAAATAAGTAGGAAAGCAGGTATCAATAGAGACATTATGAAATCAGGCAAAGTATAAAGTGAGTTATAGGATTAGACATTTTCAACAGGGTTTAATTTGAATATATAATCATTGGAAGAAACAAATATGTTGTCACCAATAGGATTGACATTTGAGAGCATTAGGCAACCTTCACATGGATGTTTTTAGTTAAACATTTTCACTTTTCTTTTAGGCTTCGGTACAATCATAAGTGTGACCTTTACATTTTTTGTTCATAATTTTACTGTGATAAAATATATATGTGGATCAGGTGACATGAGTATTTCTTCCACCATTTCTGGGAGCAATATTTTGAAGACATATACATTAGTGTTAGGGGTACACAGAGGTGTACCCTGTGTCTATGAATATAGAGATAATGCATGAATAGACCATCCTGTGAATAAATAATATAACTGGTTCCACTTTAAATAATGAATTGAATTGATATCTAAAAATATATAAGAAATCTTATATTGATATATATATATATATATATATATATATATATATATATATATATATATATATATATACACACACACGCACACGCACAGACATTAAAAAGTAGCAATATAGGAGATCCAACATGGTGGCGGACAAGGAGAAATCAAGTATCTGACCTCATTAGCTGCGCAGGCATAGGGAGTCGTAAACTGTCTAAATGCTGTTTGTTCAGAATCACTAGGCAATGCTAACCTGACGTGGATCTGGTGCGAACAGTCTGGGCCCCTGAGAAAACACACAGAGACCGGATCGGCTGCATAGAAGTTCAGATTTGCCTGCTTCTTGTGACTCAGAACTAACGTTCGCTCTGAAATAACTGGTCGGCCCTTCTGAATTTACAGAGGTAAAAGGCCACTGGATTGAAATGGGGCTTTGGAGACACAGTCAGGACCCATGCATTGCATTGGTCACCTGGCAAAAGGAACGAATGGTCACCATTTGCATGGGATACCACCGTGGAAGAGAACTGATGTCATGGGCAGAGGAGATAACTTCATTGAAACCAGTACGACAGGTGTGTAATTCCCTATGCATCTCTCTCCACACAGCGGGGAAACATTAAGGGCCCCTAACAGCTCTCCCTTAAGGGGCCCTCCCAGGTCTCCCGTGAGAAAGATGGCCAGACCGAGGGAATCATGTGTGCTGTGGGACTTGTGGCGTGGAATTCCTGGCTACCGCTCCTACCAGTGCTGACAACTGAGGTCTCTTACACCAGCTAATGTGGGCATGGATACCAGAGAGCAAGCAAATTCGCTGGGGGTTCCCAGCCCCAAGCTCTACAAACTTAGGGTCTGAGGGAGGCAAACAGGGAGAGAGTGCCAAGCGTTGATGAAAACAGGGCTACCAGGAGCAGAGACCTGACGTGTAGCAAGTATTGTGGTGAGCGTCACAGTTGAGCGGAGCCTGGCTTGAGGAAACACTAGAGAAGGTCCTAGGCACTCAGGATTAGAGACCCGCCCAGTCTGGGAGGAAGAGCTGCTGCACAGTGATTGGTTCCCACCTATTGAGAGGAGAAGCTTGGCCCAGTGAGCACAGCTCCACCTACTGGAAGAGAAGTTAATTGAACTCTATGACTGCATGTATTATTATTATTATTATTTTATTTTTATTTTTTTTCTTTCATTTAAATTTTTTGTGTTGTTCTTTAACTTTTTTTAATGTTTTTATTTTTTTAATTTTACTATTATTATTATTTTAAATTTTAATTTTCATTTTTTAATTATCATTATTATTTTAAAAAAATTTATTTCTTTCTTTATTTTCTATTTTTTTCTTTTGTCTTTTCATTTCTTTTCAATTTTCTTATTCCCCCATCCTTGAATTCTACCTGCCTATTCTCATTCTCTTTAGTGACTTCTTCCCATCCCTTCTAATATCTTTCCTCCCAAGCTTCAAATAAATTTATTAGAATAAGAAGTAACTCAGCACTCAAACAGAACAAGAAGTAACATGAGCAGCATCAAAAAGCAAGAAAGAAAAGGAGTACAAACAATGAAGGATAACCTAAATATTCAGGAGGACCTAGAATTATCAGAAAAATGGTCATATAAAGAACTCAAGGAATACCTTAGACAGATGAAATGGAACCTTAAAGAGGATACGAGAGAGCAAATAATTACAATGAAAGAACACATTGAAAATGAATTACATAAACAGATAAAAGAAGAAGTTAATCTTCTTTATCAGGAGATAGAGATTATAAATATTGAAAGAATAATTCTAGAAATGAAGGAAACGATAAACCAAATTAAAAACTCAATTGAGAGTATCACTAACCGAGTGGAGAAAGTAGAAGACAGAATGTCACATAATGAAGACAAAATATATCATCTTGAAAAGAGTCTAGCCAACACAGAAAGGCTGGTAAAAAATCACGAGAAAAACATCCAAGAGATATGGTATAACATAAAAAAACCAAACTTATGAGTCATCTGGATAGAGGAAGGTACAGAGATTCAAACCATGGGAATGAGTAACCTGTTGAATGAAATAATTACAGAAAATTTTCCAGAAATAAAAAAGGAAATGGATATACAAATTGAAGATGCTTACAGGACACAGAGCACACAAAATCACAGTAGACCAACGCCAAGACACATTGTTATGAAGCTATCCAATATACAGAACAAAGAGAAAACATTAAAAGCTTCAAGAGAAAGGAGGAAGATTACATTCAGGGGTAAACCAATAAGGTTATCAACCTATTTTTCATCACAGACACTGAAAGTGAGAGGATCCTGGAACAACGTATTTCAAACATTGAAAGACAATCGATGCCAAACAAGAATTCTGTATCCAGCAAAATTCAGCTTCAGGTACGACAACGAAATAAAAATCTTTCATGATAAAAAAAAGCTAAAAGAATTTGCAGCCAGAAAACCACCAATGCAAAGTGTCTTGAGCAAAACACTACTCGAGAAAGAAATGAAAAACAACAACGAAAACCATCAGTGGGAAGTGCCTCAGTAATGACAGAGGGCGGGGGAAAAGCTAATCATGGAGAAACAAAGTAAATTTAAAAAAGCGATAAATATTCAAACATGGCTGGCAGTAGAAACCATATATCAATAGTAACTGTAAACATTAACGGCTTAAACTCTCCAATAAAGCAACATAGGCTTGTAACTTGGATTCAAAAAACAAATCCAACAATATGTTGCCTCCAGGAGACATATCTGAATGGAAAAGACATACACAGGCTGAAGGTGAAAGGTTGGGAAAAAATATACCATGCACACGGTCCTCATAAGCAAGCAGTGGTGGCCATCCTCAAATCGAATTAAATCGACTTCAAGACTAATTTAATCAAAAGGGATAATGAAGGAAATTATATACTGTTAAAAGGAACCATTCACCAACAAGACATAAAAATTATCAATATTTACGCACCATTAAATGGTGCTGTGACGTTCATAAAACAAATTCTCCTCAAGTTCAAGAATCAAATAGCCCACAACACAATAATTATGGGTGACTTCAACACACCTCTCTCACCATTGGACAGATCCTCCAAATAAAAGTTGAATAAAGAAACTATAGAAATCAATATCACAATCAATAACCTAGACTTAACTGACATATATAGAATATATCAACCATCATCAAGTGGATATAATATTTTTTAGCAGCACATGGATCCTTCTAAAAAATAGACCATATATTATGCCATAGAGCAACCTTCAGTAAATATAAAGGGTGGACTTAATACCATGAATTTTATTGGATTATAATGGAATGAATCTGGAAACCAATGAAAAAGAGGGAAGGAAAAATCCTACATCACATTGAAAATGAACAACATGTTACTGAATGATTAATGTGTTACAGAAGACATAAATGAGAAAATCAAAAAATTCTTCAAGATAAATGAAAATACAGACACAACATATCGAAGTCTATGGGACACAATGAAAGGTGTTTTAAGAGGGAAATTCACCACCTTGACGTCATTCCTCAAAAATAGGAAAGAACAACAAATAAATGAGCTCACACTTCATCTCAAAGCCCTAGAAAAGGAAGAGCAAAACAACAGCAAATGTAGCAGAAGGCAAGAAATAACTGAAATCAGAGCGGAAAACAACAAAA
This sequence comes from Callospermophilus lateralis, assembly GCF_048772815.1. Classification (NCBI taxonomy): domain Eukaryota; kingdom Metazoa; phylum Chordata; class Mammalia; order Rodentia; family Sciuridae; genus Callospermophilus; species Callospermophilus lateralis. Next base: position 712,779 of record NW_027516305.1, read on the forward strand.
TTGAAACAAAAGAAACTATTGAAAAAATTACAAAACTAAAGCTTGGTTCTGCAAAAAATAAATAAGAAGGATAGACCCTTAGCATCCCTTTATGTTCAAAACATTTGAAAAACTAGAGATAACAGGAATTTACCTCGACATTGTAAAAGCTATCTATGTTAAGCCTCAGGCTAGCATTATCCTGAATGGAGAAAAATTGAAGCATTCCCTCTAAAATCTGGAACAAGACAGAGATGTCCTCTACCACCACTTCTATTCAATATAGTTCTCGAAACACTGGCCAGAGCAATTACACAGATGAAAGAAATAAAAGGCATGAAAATAGGAAAAGAATAACTTAAATTATCACTACTTGCAGCTGATATGATTCAATATATAGAAGACCCAAAAGGGTCTACAAAAAAAACTACTAGAAGTAAGAAATGATTTCAGCAATGTGGCAGGATATAAAATCAACATTCATAAGTCAAAGGCATTTCTGTATATCAGTGACAAAACTTCTGAAACGGAAATGAGAAAAAAAAAAAAACACTCCATTCACAATATCCTCAAAAAATAAAACTAAAATCCTTGGGAATCAACCTAACAAAAGTAGTGAAAGATTTATACAATGCAAACTACAGAACCCTAAAAAGAGAAGTAGAATAAGATCTTAGAAGATGGAAAAATATACACTGTTCATGGATAGGGAGAACTAACATCATCAAAATGGTGATATTCCCAAAAGTTCTCTATAGGTTTAATGTAATGCCAATCAAAATCCTAACGGCATTTCTTGTAGAAATAGAGAAAGCAATCATGAAATTCATATGGAATAATAAAAGATCCAGAATAGCAAAAGCAATTCTAACCAGGATGTGTGAATCAGGCGGTATAGCGATACCAGATTTCAAACTAAATTTCAGAGCAATAGTAACAATGACAGCATGGTACTGGTACCAAAACAGGCGGGTGGACCAATGGTACAGAATGGAGGACACAGAGATTAATCCACAATGCTACAACAATCTTCTATTTGATAAAGGAGCTAAAAGCATGCAATGGAGGAAGGATAGCATCTTCAACAAATGGTGCTGGAAAAACTGGAAATCCATATGTAACAAAATGAAACTGAATCCCTTTCTCTTGCATGCACAAAAGTTCACTCAAAATGGATCAAGGGCCTTGATATCAAATCAGAGACATGGCGTCTGATAGAAGAAAAAGTTGGCTACGATCTACATACTGTGGGGTCGGGCTTCAAATTCCTCAATAGGACATCCATAGCACAAGAGTTAATAACAAGAGTTAATAACTAGAATCAACACATGGGACTTACTCAAAGCAAAAAGTTTTTTCTCAGCAAAAGAAACAATAAGAGAGGTAAATAGGGAGCCTAAATTCTGGGAACAAATCTTTACTCCTCACACTTCAGATAGAGCCCTAATATCCAGAGTATACAAGAACTCAAAAAATTAAACAATAAGATAACAAATAACCCAATCAACAAATGGGCCGAGGACCTCAACAGACATCTCAGAGGAGGACATATAATCAACAAGTACATGAAAAAATGCTCACAATCTCCAGTAGTCAGAGAAAGGTGAATCAAAACCACCCTAAGATACCATCTCACTCCAGTAAGATTGGCAGCCATTATGAAGTCAAACAACAAGTGTTGGTGAGAATGTGGGGAAACAGGTACACTTGTACATTGCTGGTGAGACTGCAAATTGGTGCATCCAATTTGGAAAGCAGTATGGAAATTTCTTGGAAAGCTGGGAATGAAACCACCATTTCACCCAGCTATTCCCCTTCTCGGTCAATTCCCTAAAGACCTAAAAAGAGCATGCTGCAGGGACACTGCTACATCGATGTACATAGCAGCACAATTCACAATAGCAAGACTGTGGAACCAACCTATATGCCCTTCAATAGATGAATGGATAAAAAATGTGGCATTTATACAGAATGTAGTATTACTCTGCATTTAAAAATGACAAAATCATAGAATTTGCAGGGAAATGGATGGCACTAGAGCAGATTATGCTAAGTGAAGCTACCCAATCCCTTCAAAACAAATGCCAAATGTCTTCTTTGATATAAGGAGATTAATTAAGAACAGAATAGGTATGAAGAGGATGAGAAGAAGATTAACATTAAAACAGGGATGAGAGGTGGGAGGGAAAGGGAGAGAGAAGGGATATTGCATGGAAATGGAAGGAGACCCTCAGGGTTATACAAAATTACATACAAGAAGAAAGGGAAAAATAATACAAGGGGGAGAAATTTATTACTGTAGAGGGGGTAGAGAGAGAAGAGGGGAGGAGAGGGGAGGGGAGGGGGGATAGTAGAGGATAGGTAAGGCAGCAGAATACAACAGACACTAGTATGGCAATATGTGAATCAATGCATGTGTAACTGATGTGATTCTGCAATCTGTATACGGAGTAAAAATGGGAGTTCATAACCCACTTGAATCAAAGTGACAAATATGATGTATCAAGAACTATGTAATGTTTTGAACAAGCATAAATAAAAATTAAAAAAAAAAGAAAACTAACTTCGGTGAGTGATGCACGCGAATCCTAATATTTTTACACTAACTGACCCAGTTTAACATCAATGCAAGTAGATTCCAATGGTACATGATGTGTACTTTGACGTTCATTTTTATTCAACACTGGTACATACTATTTCCTCAGTTTATGCACATCACAGGATATATATTTCATCGACAATTTAGCAAATTTATAGGCATTTGTTTCACTTTCAATCACTTCCTGCTTCAGAACACATGGATTCCTCCATATTTCTTGACTGGTAATTTCATGAGACTTCTTTCCAAACACATTATTTTCGATTTCCATAATCACTTTTTAAGCAAAACTCACACACACTTCATGATAAACAATAACCCAAAGATGACAATTAGATATATAACTGGTTGGAATTATTGATTGTATGTCAATATATGATTTCTTATATATTTTCAGATAACAATTCAATCCATTATTTAAAGTGGAACCAGTTATATTATTTATTTACAGTATGTTCTATTCATGCATTATCTCTATATTCATAGACACAGGGTACACCACTTTGTACCCCCAATACTAATTTATATGTCTTAAAATATTGCTCACAGAAATGGTGGAAAAAATACTCATGTCACATGATCTACATATATATTTTATCACAATAATTTTCTGGGCACAAAATGCAAAGGTCACACTTATGATTGCACCAAATCCTAAATGGAAGTTGAATATGGATTACTAAAAACATCCATTTCCAGTTTGCATAATGCTTTCAAATGTCATTTCTATTGGTGACTACATATTTGTTTCTTCCTAAAATTATGTATTCAATCTCGATCCTGTTGAAAATGTGTAAACCTATCATTCACTTTACAATTGCCTGATTTTGTAATGTCTCTATTGATATCTTCTTTCCTATATTTTCCGCAGTTCATCATTGTGACTGACTCTTCGCATGTGCTGACATTTACATTCACTGTGTAAATGAAACCGTATTGCTAAAGAACATTTGATCCAAATTTTATACTCACTCTTCTTCCTAAACCTACCGACTCTCTTCCTAATCCTACCGACTATCCAAATTTGAGTGGATGTTCTCTTCTACAATCAATCTTCCAAGGTACAAGGTCCTATGCCATTGATTATCAATTTATCTGAGACAAAGGTGCAGAACATAATTAAAAGCTAAGTATCCCAATAAAGGGCCTCATTCCCTTCTGGGCTACAAATCTTACCTAGATTTCTGTTTTTATACTTATATTTCACCTCTATAGTTTTATAAATATCGCAGGCTCCCAATACCATTATTCATCAATCAGAATGATTCCGAACCCAAATTGAACATGTTATTAACCCTAACCATGCACTGTTCCCTCAATCTAACTTTACAAAAGAGAAGGGACAGGGTTCGTCTTGCAATACAGCAATGTAGGGGATCTGCCACCTACTGAGAACCTCAAAGGTCCATGCATATTTGATCCCTGGAGAAGATGTAGGCAGCTATGAAAGACCTGAAAGACCAAAACAACCTGGCAAACAACCTGGTCAGGATGAAGGGTTGTGTCTGAGTAAGCCTCTCTCTTCTTAATGTAGAGAAGATGGACCAAATGAGGCCTATGAGGAGAGCTGTTCCCGCAAACTGGTGCGGCCAATTTGGAAAGCAGTATGGAGATTCCTGGGAAAGCTTGGAATGGAACCACAATTTGACCCAGCTATTGCCCTTCTTGGACTATTTCCTGAAGACCTTAAAATAGTGTAACTCTGGGATACTGCCACATCGATGTTCTTAGCAGTACAATTCACAATTGCTGCACTGTGGACCCAACCTAGATGCCCTTCAATAGATGAATGGATAACAAATGTGGCATTTATACACCATGGAGTATTACGCAGCACTAAAATATGACAAAATCATGGAATTTTCAGGGAAATGGATGGTAATAGAGCAGATTATGCTTAGTGAAACTAGCCAATCCCTTAAAAACAAATACCAAATGTCTTCTTGGATATAATGAGAGCAACTAAGAACAGAGCAGGGAGGAAGAGCAGGAAGAAAAGATTTACATTAACAGAGACATGAGGTGGGAGGGAAAGGGAGAGAAAAGGGAAATTGCATGGTAATGAAGGGAGACCCTCATTGTTATACAAAATTACATATAACAGGTTGTGAAGGGAATGGGAAAATAAACAAGGAGAGAAATTAATTACAGTAGATGGGGTAGAGAGAGAAGATGGGAGGGGGAAAGAGGGGGGATCATAGAGTATAGGAAAGGTAGCAGAATACAACATTAACTAATAGGGCATTATGTAAAAATGTGGATATGTAACCAATGTGATTCTGCAATCTTTATTTGTGGTAAAAATGGGAGTTCATAACCCACTTGAATCTAATGTATGAAATATATGTCAAGAGCTTTGTAACGTTTTGAACAACCAAAAAAAGAAAAAACGTAGCAATATATATGCCAATCGAAATTCATCATGAAATATATATAATCCACAGATGCAAAGATATTCATTTTACTGAACATGGATTTATGTATAATGTTATTGAACTAGGAAGCTCACCCATAGGTTGAATTTTCAGTTTGAACAGCGTTTAGGAGTAGTGATCTCTTCTCACAATTTGTATCTGCCAATTCAGCCACCTCACAAGTATGTACGTGTGATACCAGGTAGGATTCTCTATGTGCATATAAAAATACATGTGCTACAGAGAAAGGGAGACAGGATTCCCATATTTGTTAACTTTAAAAACACATGTAGAATTATTTCAACAAAAAATTGACTAGATTTATAGCTCCTTTACTATATAATGCAAAAGGCAATTCCAACTACACACCATGCCTCCTCTGAACGGCTTGTATTTCTATTCTGCTTTGGTTATGTTTCACCATCATATTAGGATTATTAGTCAGAGTCTAGTAGGGTATGGGTTAGTGCCAGGAATTCAGTATTTCAAATGGAAAATTGGAAAATGAATCCAATGTGTATGCAAATATGTGATATACAATAATCTTCCCACTCTCATCCAGAACAATGCTTTGACATTACCTTTGCCCCAAGTAAGACACAATTAGAGGAGAAGAGTTAGACATTCTGTGAATACTTATCTGGAATGGAAAATGCTCAGGAGTTCACAACCTTGGAGGTGGTAGAGGAGTTTCCAAAAGGAAGGGACAGGGGTGATCACTCAACCTGATCTTTCATTAATATTGGGAGCCATCTTGCCACAAAGCCATGGAAAGATAATTTTTGCTTTACTATAAATTACTGCAAATTCTGAACCTGCTTGGAATGCCTGCCCATGCCTTGAACTCACCCACGCCTGTCTTACTGACCAGATCACAGCCCTCTCTGAAACCTTACTAAAACCTCATAAATATTGGCCTTCCCTGGCCAGACAACGACCCTCTCTGAGGCTCTAATGGTCCTCATAATTTCTGATGCTGGGGCCAGCAAATAAAAAATGTAAACTACAATTAGTGTGATGCTTGTCAAAGTTCTGTTTTCTGATACTCCCTTTTTGTGTAACTTTTTGGGCTATAAAGCTGGGGTGTAGGAAAGGTGGGGATGCTGTCTTTTTCCTGCCGTTTTGAGAAGGAGAGTCAGCCTAGCTGGTTGAACTAATAAGCTTGCCTTAATTTGATTTTAATTGGAGTCAGTGGTATTTTCTTGCATCCTGGTCTAACATTTTGGACTTCCGCAGCGAGATGACGTGACCAGATCATAAGACCAGACTGCTGGAAATTCTGACGCTGGCCTTTCCTCCAGGGCTCAGGGCTGGAGAGCCAAGTTCCAAAGCCTTGGAGTGAGCATTCGGTCCAGGGAGCACTGCAGTGAACCATCGCACTAAAACTATTAGCAAGCACCTGGTGGAGGAGGCCTCCATAGGTAGGTGGTGCCTTTATAACATCTGATATCCGGTTAAGGGAGATGTCTTCTGATGACAGAGAGGTGGCCTGGGGAGGCTCACATGTACTCCTGTCCAGGACAGTAACAAGAATTGTTCTGTCCTCTGTTCTGTTCTGTATGGAATTTCTCTGAAAGGGTAGAAAGGTGCAGCCAGGCACGCAGGAGCTCCTACCCCGGAGCTTCAGCAAGACATTTCATTGCTCCTCTGTTTTTCTGTATCTTCACCAGGTTTCTGTTTCTTTGTGTTTTGTTCTGTGTTCTATATGTTTTTTGTTTGTTTGTTTGTTTTTGTGCATTTTGTTGTGTGATTTCTGTGGTAAAAACTTAAAGATATTGGACGTAAAAATGGGTAATAAAGCAAGTAAGCCTTACACCCTTTGGACTGTGTTCTAAAAAACTGTGTTGAAGTTTACCGCCCTTTGTTAAGCAGGATGAGAGAAGCCCCTAGCTGGCAGCCTGGAACTCACCCACTGCAGAGGGCAATGCCTGCTGGCCACCAAAGAACAGAGTATCTCCCAGGTTAACAATGGAAACTCCTTTAAAACCCCTTGTTGCTCCAGTTCAAGAGAGTCACAACCTTTGGGCAGAGTCCCCTGTGTTTCTGCTTTGTTAGCAAAGCAGTAAACCTCCCTTTTTATTTTTCTCAAACCCTGTCCTCATTATTAAATAGGTATTAATTCACTTCAAGGTCAGAAACCGAAATTTAAGTTACAAATTTTGATAACCCCCCGACCCTGGAACTTTTTGAGAGCTGACTACTGAAATGTTAGGAGATGGAGTGAGATTGGGGTGGAACCAAACCAGAGGAGCTAATCCTATAAGTAAAAGGAGGGACTGAGGGACTCCCAGGATCTACCAAAGCCCTGTTGCTTCAGGGAATTCCTTCCTTCGTTCCCTGCACTGTAAGGATTATGCCACCTCTGTCTTCTTAAAAAAAAGAAAAAGAAAAAGGAGACACTAAATGCAGTAAAGTCACCATGGAAACCCTTGATATTACATTTCAGGTTGCTTTCTGTGAAAACATCTGATCCCCTTGTGAGGACATCTATCCTGCCACTGGTGTAGGAGATTTTTCTCTTATCTGCTCTGTTTTTAAGGCTTCTGTCTGTCAGCCATAGTCTGGAGCTCCTTTCTGTCTGTCTTGTGTCTTTGTTTCTGGCCCTTTAAGACATGTGCAATAATGTGCTGATATTATAAATTGTTTCTTGGGAATGATATTAGTTCAATGTGTGTCTAAATGATGATGTTTTATTGTAACAATCTGGTATCTGGATGGGTTTTTGTAGCATTGCTCAATCTTGCAGTTAAAAGTCGGGTTTAGGTAATTGTTTAGTTTATGATTTCAGATAATTCATGCCAGATAACTTAAATGCTTAGGATGGGAAACTAAAGCACTCTACTTCCAAGTTGTCAAGTAACTTCCCAAACATTCAGTTTTATTTTTCACCAATTTTGAATTGGGTAGACTGAGAAAATATCACAGTGTGTACCAATGCATTAATTTGGACAAGGATAGTAAATCATATTATGGTATCTGTTGACAAAACAAGATGTAAAGATATAAAATTTTGTGAATTTCATCTTAAAATTGTATCATAATTTTCAACATCCGAACCTCAAAATTATGGTTAAAATGCCTTAGGCCTGAGGTGTCTGCTCAGAATAGCAGTTTTACCCTGCTCCTTTCAGACCTCAGCAAGGACTTTTGTTGAAATGCAAATGAAAGAAGCCTGCAAGCTCAGTAGGAGACTGATCTGAGGCCTAAGGCAGGAAAAAAGGTAAATTGTATGGTATTTACTAATTACTGGCCAGTCATTTTTTCTAGGACTCTTATTTTTTTCCTTAGATTCTGTATTCTTTTTTTGAGCTCATGATTTTGATCCTACAGACCTAGGTTAATGTTTTTCTGATCAGCTCTATCTTTGACCAACAGTGGAGTTTTTGAAACATTACAATGGAGATTTCAACTGCAAAAAGCTACAAGGCCTTTAATATTATTATGTGTGCACACGTTTGTTAGTGTTGTATGTCTATATATACATATATCCATATATAATATATATGTTATACAAATTAACACATATAAGGAGCACTCATAAAAAAAGCACTCATATAAACAAATTTTAAAACGTGGATCCAAAGATCTTAAATTCACATGATTTAATTGGTACAATTTAAATTGGATAAACAGATAAAAATAAATGTCTTTAAATTTAACCTTACAAGTTTTTCTAGGTGTTCAAAAATCTAATAAAATATTAATGCCAACAAAAGGTCTAATATGCCTTGGTTATGGAACTTTTTCTTCAACAAAAAATGGTACACTGTTCAATACATTTGTCTAATATTTTGATAAATAAGTAAAGTAAATTTGATATGGGATTACTCATTCATGAGTACTTTTGTTAGATATCTGATTGATTTACTAAGGTCTGTATAAGTTTGTCCTAAAGTCTGTATAAGATTGTAAAAATCAGTCATGTGTTAAAGAGACAAAATTTCTCAAAACATAAGTTTACCCATAACATTGTGGTTATTAAGTTTTATTTTTCTAGAGCAAGCAACCATAAAAATTAAACAACTGATTAAATAAGAACTGTTATTTTAGAGCACTGTACTGCCATTTGTTTAAAAGCTAAACTTGGTTAATGTAGAAACATCAATGCAATTGTGATGCTATTAATGTGCTCATATCTTCCAGGTATACAAGTCTGTAAGGTAGAAACTTTAAAAGAGCATTATATCAAGGTGGTGTTCTGAAGTTGTATGGTAAAATAAATATATATATATATATATATATATATATATATATATATATATATATATATATGGGATTTATTTACCTGTTGTCAATAAGATATGTAAACTTTTATGTTACTTTTTATATTGGGGAACAATTTAAATGTATTTTAAGTTAATGAGAGCCTAATCTATGTAAAGGTTAAAAACTTTCAGCCTTTTTTTAATTCATGTTTTTAAAGCTATATCATACGGTGTTAGCTAATGTTCATGTGACCTCAAATAATTTATGTAAACTTTGTAAAATGATATTTAAAAAACAAAGATTAGCTTTAGAATTAAAACACTTAAGATTAATAAAGAGCCCTGTCTTACCTGAGATAAGGCTCTGTGTCCCATCTTATTATGTGAGAATGACTGCGAAAGCAGTAGGTCAGATGTTATTTCATTTAAAGTTATTTTCAAAAGTTTTTTTTTTCCTGTCAACATTACTAGCATCTCAAACAGAGGATATAATGTATAACTCAGCCAAAAATTTTAGGGTAGCTATTACACGAACTAAGTTTGTTTACTGTTGTTAATTTTATTTTGTAATTTCCTTATGGGTGATATAAAGATTCCCTGTTAGTGTTTTACAGCAGTGTTACTTTAAGAACACAACATTGGTTAATTTAAGATAATTAGCCATCACCTACAAGACAGACAGAATAATACAGATCCCAAATAATAAAAAGATAAATAATTTTAAATTATAGACATTAAAGCCCAGTATTCTTTGTATAAGTCTGTTAAAATTTATTTGATGGATGTTTAAGATTAGGATTTAAAATTAAAGTTATATGAAAAGGGACAAGAAAACCAATATTTGGCTCTTGCCCTCTGAGTCAGTCTGTATCCAGGGAACAGCGGACTTCTCTAAAGAGCTTTGCACCTCTGAACCGCATAACCTCCTGATCAGGGAGATTAATGAGACCACTGGAGAACAGAAAGCCAATCAGTGCATTTGCTACGAAGAGGAGAGTCATCGGAGAAGGGAAACATCCCTGATGCTTCTGAGGGAAGCCACATGGTCAAGCAAGACCTGGACCCACCTAGTGCAAATGGCACTAGCAGAACTGAGAAGCTGCTCTCAAGTTTCCCCAGAAATGACTCCCATAAAATCTCAGCTGACTGTTCAGAATAGATAGAAACAAAAGTCAGTTTGACTGCTTCATCTTAAACACTTAGAAAAGACAGTTAAAAACAAATTACAGCCATTTCTGGGCATTTTATATAATAATAGTAATAATAATATTTTAAGGTATACACTTTATGTTAGCCTCCCAAAATAAGTAAGACTGGAGGCTACAAAGAAGGATTCTCAGACAGGAATGCCTGATAACTATAAAAAGAGGCTATCAAGATTATCTGCCAGTGGCAGAAGTTTTTAGTTTAAGGCCTACAGATATTCTTAACCTAAACACATAGGCTTGGTATTTGTTAGTATGATTATCCAGCAATGAGTAAGAGAATTAAAGGTTTCTCTATTAGACACAGATGTCATACTAGTAAAAATATTTTGCAAGATCAGATGACATTAAATTATTAAACTGAATCTTATGGGGAGGGACAAATGTAACACTAAAAGTTAAATATTAAGTTGACAGTCCTGATAACTGGGGATATTAAAGACTGGTGAGGGAACTTCTATACAGTGACATGTTCCAGCTGCTGCAACATTTATTAAGTACTCATGTTTTTTTGTTTCTCTCATAGAAGAACCCATCCCCAGATGACTTTACTACCTGTTCTTCCCCATCCAGACTTCAAACCTAACTGACTTCTAAAAGGCGACTAATGTCCCTCAGGCGGTGCCCCCTCACGTCACCCTCTCTCAGCTCAGAAGAAGTCTAAATGAGTGACTCCTCTCTTCTTACAACAATGGAGACAAAAATAAATAGAATATCAATATAAGTAATTAATTAAGTCAGGTAAAATCAGGGAGACCTGTTTTTGGGTGAGTTCAAAAAATCGGGAGACTATTACCTGAGGGATTAAAATTCCCACAGTGCTCTTCCTACCCAATCAAATATATGAAAAAAACACATTAGAAAAGGGGGGAATGATTGACCCAAGCTGATCTTTTATTAAAATTGGGAGCCATCTTGCCACAAAGCCGTGAAAAGATAATTTTGGCTTAACTATAAATTGCAGCAAGATCTGAACCTGCTTGGAAAGCCTGCCCGTGCCTTGAACACACCCATGCCTGGCTCTCTGACCAGATAACAGCCCTCTCTGAAACTTTGTTGACACCTCATAAATATTGGCCTTCCTTGGCCAGACGACACTCTCTGAGGCTCTAATGGTCCTCATAAATTCTGATGTTTTGGCCAGCAAACAAAAATGTAAAATACCATTAGTGTGATGCTTGTCAGAATTCTGTTATTTTTAACCCCACTTTTGTGTAACTTTCTGGGCTATAAAGCTGGGCTGCTCTCCTGTTCCCAACGTTTTGGGAGGGAGAGGCAGCCAGGGTGGTGGAAATAATAAGCTTGCTTTAATCTGATTTTAATTGGAGTCAGTGGTCTTTTCTTGCAACCTGGTCTAAAAGGTAAACACTACACAAACCTGGAGCTCTGCCGGACTAAAGACTTCTTGAGAAACTGCCTTTGACGATGGGCACTCGACATATATGTTGTTGTCAGAAGCTTTAGCTTCCATTCAAATGAGACCATCAAAGCTGGGTCTACATCTATGAGACCTGGAGGATATTGTTTCAATTTTTCCAAAGAACATGAGGAAGCAGTGCTGACTTCTCTCTGTAGGTAAACTGTGGCCACTGAAAGCTAAGTGTCTCCGCATGTGGACTGTGAAGCCATTTGGTCATCCTCCAGTTTTCATGGTGTTTCTTTCTACTGCACTGGGAGTTTGGTATTTGCCTCATGAAATACAATGACTTCAACTGGTACACAGTGATGTAGGGAGTCCTGTCACGTGTGGTGGGTCAGGGTCTGCAGGAGAATGCACCAACCAGGCTTCTATCCCACATAGCTTGACCCTTTGACCATAGCAACCTGATTCTGAACATTGCCCTGAAACGTCTCCATATAACAAAATGCCTTTTATGGAGAGGTTTCAGACATATAAGTGATTCCTGTCTGTAACATGTCAGCCACAAGTCATTTGGAAGTCAATGGCAGAATCACATGTCCCGACCACAGATGTTTTATCACACAGCTGCACACAACAGCTTTTGGCCCACTACTCAGCAGGTCCCAACATACTGGCATCTCTGTTCTACACCATTTTCATAAAACCCACTCATCAAGGCACTCTCTGGTACACTCAGGATCAGCAACTGTACATCCAAAGGTTCTCCAGTGGCAGGTGGCCATGGGAAGTTCAAAAATTTCATGGTATTTATCTAGCCATTTTCAAAGATGAAGTTGGAGAAACTGTGGGTTTCAATTCATTAAGGAACCATTAAATTTAGAGGAAGCACATTTCAATGAATAATCTAGAGAACTCTCACAGGCAAGGGTTCCCAAAGACTGGCCAAAAGGTCACATGAAGCCAGCCCCATTGAGGTCTACAATGTAAGGTCCATGTGTGTTTTGACTCTCAACTATGGCTTCCAAGTCTTTCAGAAAAAAAATCATGTGATATCCTGGCTGAGATTCCCAGTGCTCTGTGGAAAGCCACTCTGGGCTTAGATCTCGGTGTCCAAGGGCGACTCTCATGTGTGGCCTCCTAAAATCCCAACACAATTCATGGCGATACTTCTCTGAAGTCAGTTCCATAACGCATTCTCTAAGAGGAATCACACCAGAGTTCAAGCCCAGTGGACCCAGGCATCTCTTACAACCACCACACAAATGACCACAATTAAAACTAAAACACTCCCACATGCTCCTCATCTTCTTCCACATAGACACTCATCATAAACTCTGGCTGGAGGTTTCCATGAAGGGCACAGCCCAATACACTGTTCAAAATAAGCACCCTTGCCCCTCATTTGCCTAAAGTCAGGGTGGCCTGGACACCCTTGCTGTGAACCAAGAGTGATCAAATAGGCCTGCCCTATATCTGATCTGCTTCTCCAATTTGAGGCCTAATGACTGTCTGGTATAGATTCTTTATGTGAATTGGTATCATAGAAAACCCAAGCCCCTATCGGCTAGCCTCTGCAGGGATTTGAAGAAATGATTTGACCCAAATGATCCCTATTCTCACTTGATTTAGCTCAGGAAGCTTACAGAGGAAAGTGAGAGACTTCATCCACAATGACTGCTCTTTTGGCCATTTTGGTTTTGGATGCACACTTGGAAACTTTCTTTAGATCCACCAGGTGCTGAGAATCTAAGCCACTGCCACCCCACTGGGCCAAGTGGCTGTTTCAGACACATCCTTTTCAAAAGCAATTAAGCAAAGAGCCACAGGTGATGCCCATTCATTTCCATTTGAAAACTGTTTTCTTCAGGCTTCACAAAAGGGTGGCCTGAGGCAAAGACCTTCCTGACATTCAGGGTAATAGAAACATAAGTAAGAAAATGGCCCAAAGCAGGGTTTCTCCACTGAGACATTACTGGTCACACTGATATCTGAGTTTCCTGAGATGCTCGCATTCCCTTCAGCTATCCATTACATGGTCATGTAACAGAGCTTGGACGTGGTACATATCTTGGAAACAAAACCATGAGGATACTCTGGAGAGTGGCCAGTATTCAGGAAGAAAAGAGGAACTTAGGAAGATAGTAGCTGTTCACCATCCATTAGGCAAGCCGCACTCCATTCTTAAATTGGGTGGGAAGAATGCTGGGAAGCTTTATACTAGACAGGACACAACCATTGATGCATTCGCATTTCAAATGTCTACAACCACGGATACAGTGGGATACACAGACATAGAAACACTCGTGTTGTCAAACGACTTTCTAGAAACTTTCCAGTCCAAACCTACAAACCGCCATTCCTACCTATTCTCAGAACATGAGACAAAACCACAAACTCACACCGACACCCACAACGGCACCTCCTTCCCCCAAGTATGGCTGTGACTATCCTGAGTGTCCTCTGATTGGTGAGCCATAATATGTTCCCACGTAATGGCCTGTCCAATCTCAGATCTGGTCTTCTTTGCAAACTTTTAGAAGTTGTCAGGAGCCATGGTTGAGCCACTACCTGCTTTCTCAGAAAAAGCCACTCTTCAGAGCTCTCCTGAAATTTGGCCATCATCACATAAGTAGGTACCAAGAAACACTGACTCTGTCTTTGGTAAATTCAAACAATTGAGACCACTGGGACTGAAACTAAGACTTGCTCTGGGTGCATGGCTTCCTGGATCCCAAGTTCAGAAAGTTCCATCACCAAGGAAGTGTGGTAGGTCACTTCCTTCAGGAACTGAATGAGGTCACTGTGATGGAAAACCACTTTGTTCTAACAGTTGCTTCCAAAGGTCCCATGAGATGGAGGCTGCCCCTACTTCCTGTGACACTTTCACAAGTTAGAATGGTATATCAATCATAGGCATCCGGGAACAGCTCTGTACACAGGCCTGGTTTGGTCCATTTAATCTACATTAAGAAGAGAGAGGCTGATTCAGACACATTCCTTCATTCTGACCAGGATGTTTGACATGGAAGTTGACATGGATTTGACTTTTGCTCTCTCAGGTCCTTCATAGGTAAAAAGGTCGGTCAAAAGTCGGAGGAAAAGACCACCAAGAGTCTGTCTCATGCCACAGCAAAAGGTTTATTGGGCGTCCAGCATGCTGCGGCTCAGAGCTAACTTCAGAGGAGCAAAGAACAAAGAGCCCCAAAAACAACTTGAGCAGAGTTTATTTACATTCTTTAGAGAGGGCAGGGACTTTGCATACATCATAGCCTCCTTTAGCAAATCAACATACCACGGGAAAATCAAATAACAACCCAAAAACATGATTAGCACATTCATTGGCAGGAAGAGGTCGGACAGGGGGTGATTGCTTAGCCCTGAGAAGGGGTATACGTTTAAACTGATTGGTTGAAGCCCTGAGATGTATACGTGATGAGCTGCACGGTTTCTGGGAAGGGGTTGTTTAGCAACTAGGTGGTCAGGGAAGATTTCAACACACATCTAATTGGCAGTTCCGGGAATTGTCTTAACTGCCACAGGAATTTCAGGTTCTGAGTGCAGCTTGGAAACTTTACAAAACCTGGTTCTTTATGTTTCAATTTTAATTTCTTTTATTCTTTCATTTCCCACTCCTTTTTCTTACTACATTTAATCTTAAAAGTAATGAATCATAATTATTGCGGGGTCTCACACTCTATTTCTGCCAGTGGAGCGTATTTCTGTCTGATTACCATGAGTTTTTCCTGCCCAATTTGAGCCTGGAGAAAGGAAACTATGCGGTTAAGCAAACAAGGTCCCAAAGTTAGCAACACCATAAGGAGGATCAGGGGTCAAGCTAAGCCTGATAGGAGTGTAGTTAACCAGGGGGACTGGGTAAACCATGACTCAAACCACCCTTGTTGAATCTCCCTTTCTCTTTGGCACTCTTCAAGGCATTTTCTCAATTTACTCATGGATTCTTTTACAACTCCAGTATGGTCAGCATAAAAACAACATTCTTCTCTCAGTGCAGCACAGAGGCCCCACTCCCTCATGAAGAGGAGGTCTAATCCTCGCCTGTCCTGTAAAACAACTTCAGAGAGAGAGTTTAAGGATTCCTACAGCACTGTGATGGAGGTCTCTAATGTCTTCCAGTCTTGATCTATTGCTGTTTCTAATCAGGCCATTTGTTGTGACCCATGGATCATAGCAGCTGTTCCTGTACCCACTCCTGCAGCAGCTCCTATCCTCAATAGGATGGCTAGAGTAAGGGACACGGGATGCCAGCAAAATCAGGTTGTTTGTCCCCCTAGTAGACCTTAAAATGATTCTGCATCATAATAAACCACCCTGGGGAGTATCTGCACCATTAAACAATAATTTACAAAGCTGTCAAATACATGGGTTGAAATGCAAGGAGTTCTGACTGTGTGGAGTTCAGTACAATTAAGGTTCCTTTAATTAGTTCCCAGGGGCAGGAGTCAGCTGTACTCTGGACTGGGGAAGTAGGCAAAGATGGAAACTGGGAAGTATGAGATGGTTGAGGGGTTCTGGTAGATCTAGGCATGGGAGGTTTTGGAGGCTTAATTCCTGGCTTGAGGGGATTGGGCCCTATTGCTGTGGAATTTTCTTCCTTTTTCAGCAGGATGGTGAACCAGTGACCAAAGTCATAACGAGGGCCATAAATATAGAATCGCATTTCCCATGTATTTCCCATAGACCATGTTGTTCTGAGGTAGCCCCTTCCTTTGGAAGTGAAAGTTATATTGAGGGGGTAACATAGACTATTCTTTCCACAGCGAGTTTTTGACACAACTTGGCTAGCGGCACATTTCTTGGGATCAATCCAGGTGTCATTTTTTCCTACCTGAATGATACTGTCTGCGGAGTTTGGGTTCAACCATGTAGCTCCCGTTTGTTCACAACCCCAAGATCTTAAATAAAAGTCACTGGGTCCTCCACAGGTTTGGGCCTGTTTGCGACTTCAGAAATCAGCTGGGCACACATAAAAATCAAGACTGGCTAGTTTACACCTGAGCTGGGGAAGATGATATCCATAATTCATGGGGTAAGGTGCTCTATGTTGCCCTGGTTTGGGTTTGAGTGGGATCTGTGTGAAGTCCTCTATGTCAGGGAGATCCCAGTCAGAGAGGCCTATGGCAAGCTGACAAATGTCCAGGTAGAGAGATGGCCACCAAGTCCATAAGAGGGCTGTATGTGAAATAGACCACACTACTTGCCCAGTAGGATTTATAGCTGCCATTGTTGCTGAACAGGCTGATGGGAATTAGGACTGCTGGTGGTCAGGGGAAGAATCCATAGCCTTACCCACACGACGGACACGCAACTTGAGAGGGTTACCAGTCTGTTCCAGTTTCCAGCCAGAGGCTGGACAGGGAGCAGGCTTGAGATGGGTGGCATGGATCCAGGAAGTGATTCCATCCACTTTCACCACTGTAAGTGTTATAAGCAGCACCTGGTATGGTCCTTTCCAGCGGTGTTCCAGGGATGATACCTGATGCCGTCTCACGTAGACGAAGACTCCCACTTGATATCGATGTGGGGTTTCCTCGTCTCCAGGCTGATAAGCACTGGCCAACTGTTTCCACAGGTATCGCTGGGTGCTGTGTTTGTTCAAGGGCTTTAAGTCTGTCAAGCAAGGGGGTGTGAAAGGAATCATTAAGTCTCAGAGTTGGGGTTAGGTCCCTTACTAAAGGAGGGGCACCATAGAGAATTTCATAAGTGGTGAGTTTACACAAAGAGGCAGAGGGTGTACTTTTTGCACAAAACAGTGCTTAAGGTAGGAGCATAGTCCAATTTTTTTATGCAGGTCTCCAAGCTTAATTTCTTTAAATTCTCTTTGATGGTTCTAATCATTTTTTCTACCTGTCCTGAGCTCTGGCATCTATAAGCACAATGTAACTTCCAATTAATCTTCAGGGTCCTGGTGAATCCCTGACTTACCTGGGCAACAAATGCCGGTCCATTATTGGACCCTATTACCTTAGGCAGGCCGAACCTTGGAAAAATGTCTTCTAGAATCTTTTTGAGCACCGTCTGAGCCGTTTCTTTCTTCATGGGGAAGTCTTCAACCAATCCTGAAAGAGTATCTACAAAGACTAGGGGATATTTAAGTCCATACCTTCCTGCCTTAATTTCAGGAAAAGTCCACTTCCCAAAATTGTCCTGGTCTGGTTCCTCGTAAGCGCTTCCCTGCAGGAAGCTTGGATGGGTAAGCATTAACTAATTGGCAGACTTGACAAGCTCTAGTCACCTGCTAAGCTATTTCTTTCCTCTGTAAGTCAGTCAATAATAAATCCTTTCTTCGGTCCTTTAAGTGTGCCTATAACTTCTTTGAGCTTAAGTGGGTGAGCTAGTGTACGTCTTTGACATAAAGGTGGGCTTTTTGAAATTGTAAACTTGGCTCTGTAGGGTCCCAGAGTTCTGTATCTGTCTCCTCAGATGATAAGTTGCCTGAATGTTCCAGTGTGGCCAAGTCTCCTGAATGTTGATCCCCCTGGTGTGGAAAAAGTTAACAGAGTCACTCCGTTTAGGGCTGCCAATTAAGCTTCCTCATCTGCCCTTCTGTTTTTAACTGCAACGAGGTCGTTTCCCTTCTGGTGCCCTGGACAGTGCACTATAGCTAGTTCCTTAGTGCCCTTCACTGCTGAGAGAAGGTGGAGAATCTCAACTTTGTTCTTTATTTTTTTCCCAGTGGAGGTTAATAGCCCCCTTTGCTGGTAAATAGCCCTGTGCACATTAGCATTGCCAAATGCATAGTGGCTATCAGTGTATATGGTGGCCCTTTTGCCTGTTGCTAGTTCCAATGCTTTTGTAAGGGCAATCAGTTCTGCCATTTGGACTGATGTCTCTTCTGGGAGACCAGAGGATCAGATGACATTAGTTTTGCTAACTACTGCTGCTCCAGCCCACCACATACCATCTTGGAGGAAGCTGCTCTCTTTCGTAAACCATACGACTTCAGGGTGAGGCAGTGGCTGGATCCTTCAAGTCTCGTCCTATACTGGTTTCCTCTGCCAGTATGTGTTGACACTCATGAGCGACAGGTCCTGATGATTCTTCTGGCAGCCAGGTTGAGTGGAGCAGAAGGTCCAAGAGTTATTCTGTCTTTGCTAATCCAGAGGCTCTGGTAGTAGTTTATTCTGGAGTTTGATAGCCACCTATCTGGAGGTTGACAGATGATGCTCTCCAGGGCATGGGGGGCTATAATGGATAGCTTCTGTCCCAACGTTCATTAATGAGCATCTTTTATTAGAAGCGCTGCCGCTGCTATAGCTCTTAAGCAACGGGGCCACTCAGTAGCCACTGGGTCCAGTTTTTTTGATAAGAATGCTACCGGCCTTTTCCAAAGTCCCAAAGTCTAAGTGAACACTCCCCATGCTATTCCTTTCTTTTTCTCGATGTAGAGAGTGAAGGGTTTATCTATATCTGGGAGTGCTAAGGCCGGAGCAGATAGCAGCACCTTTTTTGACATTATCAAAAGCTTGTTGGTGCTCAGGGGTCCATTGGAATTGGGCATTCCACTTTATCAGCGGGTATAAAGGGGCAGCCAGAGAGGCGAACCCAGGAATCCATCACCTGCAAAAGCCAGCAGTCCCAAGAAACTCTCTGAGTTGTCTCTTATTAGATGGGGGTGGTATCTGCACAATGGTTTGTTTTCTGTTCTCAGTTAGCCATCATTTGCCACCCCTAAGAGAATAACCCAGGAAGATTACTTCTTGCTGACAAATTTGGGCCTTTTGGCAGAAGCCCTATATCCAAGCCGAGCAAGCTCGGATAATAGTGCTTGGGTCCCAGACTCATAGTTTTCCTTGGTGTCCGCTGCCAGTAGCAGATCATCCACATATTGGAGTAGTGTGACTTCGGGGTGTGCAGTTCTGAAGTCGTTTATGTCCCTGTGGAGGGCTTCATCAAAGAGAGTGGGGGGGGGTTTGAACCCCTGTGGGAGTCTAGTCCAGGTTACTTGGCCAGATGTTCCAGTTTCTGGGTCTATCCACTCGAAAGCAAACAGCAACTGACTGTCCTTATGTAGGGGCAAGCAGAAGTAAGCATCTTTTAAGTCCAGCACAGTGTAGCATTCCCGGTCCAGATTCAGAGTGCTAAGCAAATTATATGGATTGGGTACTGTGGGGTGAATGTCCTGCACTCTGTTGTTGATCTCTCTTAGGTCTTGAACAGGACTGTAGTCCCTAGTTACTGGCTTTCTTACTGGTAGCAGGGGGGTATTCCAGGCTGATTGACAGGGCCTTAGGACCCCAAGGGCCAATTATTTCTGAATATGGTGACTTATCTCATCCTTAGCTTCTTTGCTTAGAGGATATTGTTTAACACTGATTGGAGAGGCAGAGGCTTTTAATTCTACTACTTTTGGAGGTTGTTTTATGGCTAGACCTAACCCAGCAGTTTCTGCCCAGGCATTAGGATAATCTTTTATCCATTTCTGTTGTAGTTTGCCTCTTTGATCAGTCCTAGGGGGCACGAAGTGTTGATGTTCATCTTCTACGGACATAGTCAATTCTGTGACTATGGGAGTTTTTACTGAAGGTTTTAGAACATCCACTTGGGGACCATCAGGGTTAAAGGTTACTCTAGCCCCGAGTTTGGTAAACAGATCCCTGTGCATCAATGGGGCTGGGCATTCTTGGATTACTAGGAAAGAGTGGTGGACTTTTCATTTTCCTACTTCCATAATCCTCTTAGTTGTCCAAGCCCGATAAGTAGTGCCATTAGCCCCTTGAACTAGGGACCATTTATTTGATATGGGGCCCAGTGAAGCCTTAAAGGCTGAGTATACTGCTCCTGTATCCACTTCAAAGTTCACTGGAGTCCCCTCCACTTCAAATGTTACCCTGAGCTCGGGGAGGGGATCCGAGTCCTGACATTCCTAGTCCTCTTCTAGAGTCAGCATGGCGGGCTGCCGTGGCTTCTTCTTTTTGGGGCACTCTTTGACTCAGTGTCCTTTTTCTCTACAGTAGGCACATTGATCTGAGGCCAGGGACAGCCTTTGGCGTGGGCCCAAGTATCCCTTTCTGACTCCCTGCTTTTTAATTTCTGGCGTATTTGCTGCTGTGAAGAAAATCTTAGCCAATGCTTTTGTCTGCCTTTTGCTCCTTTCATCCTTTTTTTGTTCCCTTTCCTTCTCTCTCCTCTGTTCCGTGTCCTCCTCAGTTTCTCTCTTATAATATACTTATATACTTATAATATATACTTATAATATATATCTTATAATATACTTTCTCAGCTTCTCTGTCTAAATCTCTTAAGGTCGTATTTTGTAACCCATCTAGACATTGTAACTTTCTCTTAATATCTTGGGCAGCCTGCTCAATAAAGGCCATTGTAACAAATGCCTTTTGGTCATCTGCCTGAGGATCAAAAGGAGTATATTTTCTATATGCTTCCATAATTCTCTCCAGAAACATAGAGGGAGACTCATTAGGCCCTTGGATAATCTCTCTTACCTTGGGCAAATTGGTCGGCTCTCTGGCGGCCACTCTGAGACCCGCTACTAGAGCCCGGCGATAAGTGGACAGATGCTTCCTACATTCAAAGGTGTTGGGGTCCCAGTTGGGTCGGTTCATGGGCCCATAGGGATGGAGAGAGAGCATCACAGGGGCTTCTGAGTTTTCTATTGTCCATCGCCGGTGGGTTCTTTTAGGTTGCCCATCTTCCTCCAGGGGAGGAGGGGTTGCTGCTGCTGTGGGGAAGTCCCCTGGAGGGCTTGGGTCTGGCCCAATTGCCTCTAGCAGTGGAGAGGCTGAGTCAGCGGTGGGAGGATCATCAGGAACTGTGTTGGGGGTTGGGGAGGGAGAGTAGACAATAAGGAGGGGGTGGAGTGTCCAGTCTTGTGACTCAGGGAGAATGGAAGGAAGAGGGAGAGGAGCGGAAAGTTTGAATGATAGGAATGTGGGGGAAGGAGTATATGGCTGTTGATCTGGGTGGCCACGTGGCCCCGGCTGAATGACAATATCTCTGAATTTTCGGATTAGAGGAAAGTGGAAGGATTCTTCTGGGGCCATCTGAATTCGAGGATGGGCCATTCTGAAGCACAGAGAGTCTGCCAGGTACGGTGTTTTACTGAAAAAGAAAGATTCTGGGCCCTTGAGCGGACATCAGTCCAATGATCAAGGGTCAGGGACAGAGAAGAGGAAGTGCTTTGTCCCATAATGGGAGTTACTCAAACAGGGACAGTGAAGACACAAACACAACACAAAGACAAACAGTAAACGTATAACATGAGTCCAAGACAAAGATTTGAACTGAGTAACTGGAAAATATTGATGGGTTAGACAATAAAAACAGACAGTAAACTCAACATGAGTTCAGAACAATGACCAAAACTGAGTTACCGGCAAAACCTGATGGGCTGGCAAATCAAATCCTGAAGCAAAACATAACCGAGTTGAGGAAACTACTATTCCTTGAATTCCCTAGTCCTCCGGAGTGTCCCTCAGGGACGTGATCTTGGCTCTGTGACACGTCTGTCACACCATAGGAGAGAGCTAATGCTCTTCACCAACAGCCACTTTGCCACGCCCTAGCCTGAAACCCGAAACCAGAAAGAGGCACCTTACTTACCCCGAGAGGACTCCCTTGAGGTCTTCCATTCACCGCTCCTGGATATCTCACCTGGGGCCTCCAGATGAAAAGGTGCTGCGAACATCAAAGGAAAAGACAACAAAGAGGATTTCTCATGCATCAGCAAAGGGTTTATTGGGGGTCCAGAATGCTAGGCCTCAGAGCTCCCTTCAGAGGAGCAAAGAACAAAGAGTCCCGAGAACAACTTGAGCAGAGTTTATATACATTCTTTAGAGAGCTCAGGGACTTTACATACATCATAGCCTCCTTTAGGAAATTATCATGTACCACGGGAAAATGAAATAACAACTCTAAAACATGATTAGCACATTCATTGGCGGGAAAAGTTGGGGCAGGGGGTGATTGGTCAGCCCTCAGAAGGGGTATACATTTAAACTGATTGGTTGAAGCCCTGAGATGTATACGTGGTGAGATGCATGGCTTCTGGGAAGGGGTTTTTAAGTAACTAGGTGGTCAGGGAAGATTTCAACACACATCTAATGGGCAGTTCCAGGAATTGTCTTAACTGCCACAGGAATATCAGGTTCTGAGTGCAGCTTGGAAACTTTACAAAACCTGGTTCATTACATTTCGATTTCAATTTCTTTTATTCTTTCAGAACCTTACAGTGGAAGGTGAGAGACTTCATTCACAATGACTGCTCTTTTGGCTATATTGGTTTTGGATGCACACATGGGATCATTTTTTTGATCCGTCTGTTGCTGATAATCTAAGCCACAGCCTCACACAGGGCCAAGAACCTGATTAAGACACATCTCTTTCCAAAGCAATTACTTCTCTGAGGTCAGTTTCAGAACTCAGTCTCTGAGGAGAATCACACCAGTGTTCAAAACCAGGTGGACCCAGTCATCTCTTCCAACTGCCACACAAATGACCACAATTAAAACCAAATCATTCTCACATGGCACTCAACTTCTTACATATATACACTCATTATACCCTTTGGCTAGAGGTTTTCATGAATGGCGCAGCCCAAGAGAGTGTCCAAAATAAGCTGCCTTGCCCCTCATTTGCCTAACCTCAGGGTGGCCTGAACACCCTTCCTGTGAACTAGGATTGATCACATAGTTCTTCCTTTAATACTGCTCTGCTTCTCCAATTTGAGGCCTACTGACTGTCAGGTTTAGATTCCTTATGTGATTTGGAGTAATTAGGAAACCAAAGCAACTTTGCAGCGCTTGAAAGAACTTATTTGACCCAAATGATCCCTATTCTCACTTGGTGGAAGTCAGGAAACTTACAGAGGAAGGCGAGAGACTTCATCCACAATGACTGATCTTTTTGCCATTTTGGTTTTGGATGCACACATTGCATCTTTCTTTAGATCCATCAGGAGCTGATAATCTAAGCCACAGCCTCACACAGAGCCACAAGGCTGATTCAGACACATACTTTTCCAAAGCAGTTAAGCAAAGAGCCACAGGTGATGCCCATTGACTTCCATTTGAAAACTTTTTTCTTCAAAATTCACAAAGGGGTGGCCTGAGGCAAAGACCTTCCTGACTTCAGGGTAACAGAACAATAAGTCAGCAAATCCCAATGCAGGGTTTCTCCACTGAGACTTTACTAGTCACAATGATATCTGAGTTTTGTGAGATGCTTGCAATTCCCTTCAGCTATCCAGTACATGGCCATGTCACAGAGCTTGGATGTGGTACATATCTTGGACAAAAAAACATGAGCCTATTCTGGAGAGTGGCCAGAATTCAGGAAGAAAACAGGAACTTAGGAAGATAGTAGGTGTTGCCCATCGAAAAGCAACCAACAGTCCTTTCCTAAAATGGGCAGGATGAATTCTGGGAAGCTTTCTACTAGACAGGATACATCCATTGATCTATTCTGTTTTCTAATATGTACAACCAAGGACACAGTGGGATACACAGACACAGACACACTCGCCTTGTCAAAGGACTTTCTAGAAACAGTCCACTCTAAACCAAACAAACCACCTTTCCTACCTATTCTCAGAACATGAGACAAAACCCCAAACTCACACCCACACTCAAAAAGTCACCTCCTTCCCCAAAGTAAGTCTGTGACTATCCAGAGTGTCCTCTGACTGGTGGGCCATACTATGTTCCCCCAAAATGGCCTGTCCTGTCTCAGGTCTGGTCTTCTTGTCCATCTCTGTGAAGTTGTATGGAGCCTGTGCTGACCACTACCTGCTTTCTCATTGAAGGCCCATCTTCAGAGCTCTACTTGCATTTTGTCATCCTCAAACCATTAGGTACCAAGAGAGACAGACTTTCTCCTTGGTAAATCCAAACAAGTAAGTCCACTGGGAATGGGACTGGGACTGGCTCTGTGTGCCTGGCTTCCTGGATCCCAAGTTCAGAGAGTTACATCACCAAAGAAGTGAGGTAGGTCAATTCCAACAGGAAGGGAATTGGCAACCACTTTGTCCTAACACTTGTTTCCAAGGGTCCCTTGAGATGGAGGCTGCCCCTACTTCCTGTGACATTTTCAGAAGTTAGAATGGTATATCAACCGTAGACACCAAGGAGAAGCTCTCCACACAGGGTTGATTTGGTCCATCTTCTTTATATCAGTAGGAGAGAGGCTGATTCAGACACATCACTTCATCCTGAACAGGTGGTTTGCCATGGAAGATGACTTTTGCTCTCTCAGGTCCTTCATAGCTGCTACATCTTCTCTAGGGATCATTTCTCATCAAACTTTGAGGTTCTCAGCAGGTGAAAGATCCCCTACATTCGTGTATTGTAAGACCAACTCTGTCCCTGCTCTTTTGTGAAGTTAGATTGAGGGAACAGTGTATGGTTAGAGTTAATAACATATTCTATTTGGGTTAGGAAACATTCTGCGGGATGAATAATGGTATTGGGAACCTGCGATATTCACAAGAATATATAGGTGAAATATAAGTATGAAACCTGAAATCTAGGTACGATTTGAAGCCCTGAAGGGCAATGGGCCCTTTAGTGAGATACTTTGCTTTGAATTATGTTCTGAACAGATATCTCAGATAAATCGATGTGCAATGGCAAAGGACCTTGTACCTTGGATGATTAAATGTCCTAGAGAACATCCAGTCAAAAAGGAATACTCGGCAGGATTAGGAAGGTAGTCAGTAGGTTTAGAAAAAAGAGTGAATATAGGATTTGAATGAAAGTTTCATTAGCAATAGGGTTTTGGGTAGAGAGTGAACGTAAATATGAGCACATATGAAGAGTCAGTCACAATGATGAACTTGGGAAAATATGTAGGAAAGCAGATATCAATAGAGACATTAGGAAATCAGGCAAAGTATAATGTAATAGGGTTAGACATTTTCAACATGGTTGAGGTTGAATATATAATCTTAGGAAGAAAGAAATATGTTGCCTCCAATAGGATTGACATTTGAGAGCATTAGGCAACCTGGACATGGTTGCTTTTAGTAATCAATGCTCACTTTCCATTTTGCTTTGGTGAAAGGTTAATAGGCACTTGTCACTTCCTGTTTTTCTGTATGCTTAACAAACCACTGTTGAAATCTTGAGAACTGTTTGCTAATTTTGTTCCCAGGATGTGCTGTCCCCAACTGCCAAACTGCAGAATATACTCCTTCACCCGGGTGCACGCAAACCGCACACTCGCCCTGACCCATCAATAAATTTCCCTTTCTGCCCTCTCCAAGAAAAGTATATAAGCTCTGTTAAAGCTGTTCTCAGGGCTCTCTGCTCTATTCAAGTGAGCTCTGAGCCCCAGCATGCTGGACCCCCAATAACCTCTTTGCTGTGGCCGAGTGTAAATGGTATACTGTTCTGTACTTAAAAGATGCTTTCTTTTGCTGGCCTCTGCATAAAGATAGTCAGTTGCTGTTTGCTTTCGAGTAGATAGACCCAGAAACCGGAACGTCTTGTCAACTAACTTGGACTAGACTTCCACAGGGGTTCAAAAACTCCCCCACTCTCTTTGATGAAGCCCTTCACAGACATCTCTACAACTTCAGAACTACGCACCACGAAGTCATTCTGCTTCAATATGTGGATGTCCAGCTAATGGCAGCCAACACCAAAGAAAACTGTGAGTCTGAGACCCAAGCACTATTATCTGAGCTTGCTCAACTTGGGTAGAGAGCTTTGGACAAAAAGGCCCAAATTTGCAAGCAAGAAGTAATCTTCCTGGGGTATTTCCTTAGGCGCGGTAAATGATGGCTCACTGAGCCCAGAAAACAAACCGTTGTGCAGATACCACCCCCATTTAACAGGAGACAACATAGAGAGTTTCTTGGGACTGCTGGCTTTAGCACGTTATGGACCTGGGTTTGTGTTCTTAGCTGCTCCTTTGTACCCGCTGTTAAATGAGAATGCCCAATTCCAATGGACCCTTGAGCACCAGCAAGCTTTTGATAACATCTAAGAACACTGACACTGAACTCCTCAACTTCACTGAGCCCAGCCTGCAATTTCAGAAAGCCCTACACTACATTAAAAATGTACATCAACTCAATCAACTTGGTTCAAAAAAACTGCCGGCATTACTGTAGGATCAAGAACGGAGTTTTAGACTAATTCACTCACAGTGAAAGGAAATAATTGAATGGGTAACAAAAGCCTGTCAGTTCTGTCAATTGGTTAATGCTTACCCTTCCAAGCTTCCTGCAGGAAAGCACCTATGAGGAACCAGACCAGGACAATTCTGGGAAGTGGACGTTACTGAAATTAAGCCAGCAAGGTATGGACTTAAATATCTCCTAGTCTTTGTAGATACATTTTCAGGATGGATTGAAGCCTTTCCCACCAAAAAAAAAAAAAAAAAAAAGAAAAGAAAACCGGCACAAATTGTGGTCAAGAAGATCCTGAAAAATATTTATCAAAGACACGTCCTGCCTAATTTAATATGGTCTGATAATTGAACAGCCTTCATGGGCCAGGTAAATCAGGGGTTAGCCAGGACCCTGGGGATTCATTGGAAGTTACATTGTGCTTATAGACCCCAGAGCTCAGGACACGTAAAAAAAATAAATAGAACCATTAAAGAGACCTTAACAAAATTAAGCTTAGAGACCGGCATAAAAGATTAGACTATGCTCCTGCCTTATGCACTGTTTCATGCAAGAAATACTCCCTTTCTTTCTTTGTGTAACCTCACCCCCTATGAAATTCTCTATGGGGCCCTTCCTACACTAAGAGACCTAACCCCGACTCTAAGACCTAAGGATCCCTTCCACACACCCTTGCTTGACATACTTAAATCTCTTGTAAGAACTCAGCTATACCTGTGGAAACAGCTGGCCACTGCCTTCCAACCTGGGGACAAGGGGAATGCACATTGATATCAAGAAAGAGACTTCCTCTACATAAGATGACATCAGGTGTCATCCCTGGAACCCCGCTGGAAAGGACCATTCCAGGTGCTACTTATAACACCTACAGCAGTAAAAGTAGAGGGAATCACTTCCTGGACCCATGCCTCTCATCTCAAGCCTGTGCCATGTCCAGACTCTGGCTGAAAACTGGAAAAGACTGTTAACCATTTCAAATTGCATATTCGCCACGTGGGTAAGGCTATAGACTCTCTCCTTGGCCACCCGTAGTCCTAACGCTCATCAGTCCCTTCAGCAGCGATGGCTGATCACAAATACTACTAGACAAGAAGTATGGTCTATCTTGCATACAGCCCCCTTAGGGACCTGGTGGCCATCTCTCCACCCAGACATTTGTCAGCTGGCTATAGGTCTTTCCTATTAGGATATCCCTGATGAAGAGGATCTCACTAAAATTCCATTAAATCCTTTCCGTACCATAGATAATGGAAACAAACATTATGGTTGTAGGGACAGGCAAGCCAGATGCAGGTTGGCTAGCCTATATTAGTATGTTTGCCCGGCAGACTATCAAAGCCACAAACCGCCACGGCTGTGTGGGGGAAATGCCGACTTCTTCTGTAAGTCATGGGGATTTGAGCATACAGGGGCTGCCTGGTGGAACCCAAAATACTCATCAAATTCAGTACACAGCATTGGCCATATTACCACTTAGAAAACCCAAACTGATGGCCAACAGAGGAGTCTCTAGATCCTCAAATTCTGTGTGACCTTTTTAACTTCTGCAAGTGCTCAAAAGGGTGAAAGGAAATTCCCCTATGTGAAGGCCTTTTTCCTCTTTCGCTCACAACCTGAACTATGCTTCTCCAATAGTTCCTCAAACTCAGCCTTCTTCTCCAGACTCTCTGCTGTCAGTCCCACCTCAGCAAACCTGATTTCTCTTCTCCAATTACTAGATCAAAAATCGAAACCTCTGCCGGTTCTCAGAGCATTGCCCCCTTGCTGAGGTAGCAGGTACTGAGGTACCCATCGATCCACTCACTTCTCTCTTTTCCTGTCAGTGCCCACACCGGGTCCCACCAGGTCCTCTTACCACTTAACCCAAAGCTCAAACCAGCTTAGGAGAGCCCTCAGACCCCTATCGAAGATGTAATGAAAATGGCCTTTAAAGTTGCTTTGTCATCACTGAAAACAGGTTACTAAGAATTTAAAGTCCCTCACAGGCTTTTTGGGATACTCACTCCCGTCTTCCTTTCTGCTCTACCGATTCTACTGCTCAATTTATGTTGCTAGGAAAATCCCAAACCCCTTTCCCATTATTCCTTTACATCTCTCCTTCCTTATTCTCAGATCCACGGAGCTGCTCTCACCCCCCGCCTTCCCCCTCTTCCCCCTCTGTACCAGGCCCACAGAAAAATCTTCACTGAACTTCTCCAGAAGTCTTCACCATGGCTGACTTTAGGACTTTCAGCAAAAGAGTCTCTATAAATGAGTTCAGTGTAGATTAACTTCCTCTTTTTCTGTTGCCCTGTTCTACTTGGCTACTGGCTGGAAAAATCAGCACTCCTAAGCTAGACACCCCCTTAATAGTTTTTCACAGAATATGTTAACAAGGCATCTGGCCTTGAGCTGGGGCTTCACAGAGATGGCTACATTTCTAAGATAAAAATTTACAAACTGGGCTCCATGGTAACAGTTGGCAGGGGGATAAAAGAAAAGGAAAAAAAGCTCTCTGCCTCCCAGGTGTCCTTGAAAAGTTAACTTGCCCACAATAAAGGAAAAAACCGAAAAAAAAAGCTTCTTTTTGTGAATTTCTGCAGACTGTGAACTTCTGAGTCCCTTCTCTTTCATGTTGGGTACAAAATTCTGAAACTACCTAAACTTGGGGTTCAGGATGTTAATTGATTACAACAGAAGCAATGCCCTCTGAATCCGGTTGCAACCAAATAGGACTGTTTCCCTGTCTTTGGTGCTATCTTAAGTGCCGTGCCTTGTCCGTCCCTACAACAGTATAATTCTATATACTTAAACATTGTTCATGTTTTCATGAAAGGGTCAACAGATGTGATTAATTGTGTAATGGTGAAGATGTGTCCCAGATTGCTCTATAATGACCCAGGTTCATTTGAAGTTCAAACACGGGGGCATACAACCCGGTTCCACTGGGAACATATATCCCTCACTTTAGCCATCATATTAGGAATTGGAGTTGCGGCAGTGGTAGTCACAGGAACCACTGCCCTGCTCCATGGTACACAACAAATGACCCAAATAGAAGCAGCAAGAGACCAAAACTTAAAGATAATAGAAACCTCCATCACAGCTTTGCAGGAATCTTTAACATGTCTCTCTGAAGTTGTTTTACACTCCAGTTGAGAGTTGGACCTCCTCTTCATGAGAGAAGGGGGCCTTTGTGCTGCATTGATGTAAGAATGTTGTTTTGATGCCGACCATACTGAGGTTGTAAAAAAAACCTTTGAGTAAAATAAAAGGATGCCTTGAAAAGCGTCAACGAGAGAGAGAGGCCCAAAAAGTGTGGTTTGAGTCTTGGTTCACACAGTCCCCCTGCTTATCTACGCATTTATCAACCCTGGCCTGTCCAATAATAATCCTCATATTATTGCTAACTATAAAACCCTGTTTGCTTAACCATGTAAGTTCTTTTCTCCAAGCTCAAATTGGATAAGTTAAACTTATGGTAATACCCCACTAGCAGACATAGAATGTGACACGTCCCAATAATCACTTTTATGATTAAAAGTAGCAAGAAGAAGAAGTGGGGAATGAAAGGTTAATAAAAAAGGTACTTGTAACTTCCTGTTTTTCTGTATGCTTAACAAAACACTGTTGAAATATTGAGAACTGTTTGTAATCTTGTTCCCAGATTGTGCTGTCCCCAACTGCCAAATTGCAGAATGTATTCCCTCACCCAGTTTCACACTAACCACCCACTCGCTCTGACCCATCAATAAATTTCCATCCCTGCCCTCTCCAAGGAAAGTATATAAGCTCTGCTTAAGCTGTTCTCAGGGCTCTCTGCTCTATTCATGTGAGCTCTGAGCCCCAGCTTGCTGGACCCCCAATTAACCCCTTGCTGTTGCATGAGACACTATCTTGGTGATCTCTTCCACCGACGCTTGCAGGAACATTACTTGGATGTTTGAATGTAGAAGAGAAAATCCAGTCATAAACGGATAGTCGGTAAGATTAAGAAGATAGTCGGTAGGTTTAGGAAGAAGAGTGAGTATAGGATTTGGAAAACAATATCTTTAGCAATAGGGGTTCGGTTAGAGAGTGAATGTAAATGTCAGCACATGTGAACAGTCACAATAATGAAGTGGGAAAAATATGTAGGAAAGCAGATATCAATAAAGACATTACGAAATCAGGCAAAGTATAAAGTGCGTGATACGATTAGACATTTTCAACAGAATTGAGTTAGAATATATAATCTTAAGAAGAAACAAATATGTAGTCACCAATAGGATTGACATTTGAGAGCATTAGGCAACTTTGACATGGATGTTTTTTGTAATCCATCCTCACTTTCCATTTAGGCTTTGGTACAATCAAAAGTGTGACCTTTACATTTGTCTCCAGAATACTACTGTCATAAAATGCATATGTAGATGTGGTGACATGAGTGTTTCTTCCACCATTTCTGGGAGCAATATTTTGAAGACATATAAATGGGTATTGGGGGTACAAAGAGGTGTACACTGTGTCATTGAATATAGAGATAATGCATGAATAGACCATAAGTGAATAAATAATATAACTGGTTCCACATTAAATAACGGATTGAATAGATATCTGAAAATATATAAGAAATCTTATATTGATATACAATCATTCATTCCAACCAATGATACATCTAATATTAATATTAGGGTTACGGTTTATCATGAAGATATGTTAGTTTTGCTACAAAAGTGATTATGGAAATCGAAAATAATGTGTTTGGAAAGAGTCAGTCATAATGCTGGCAATATGTAAACAAGGCCTCTGGCCTTGAGCTGGGGCTTCACAGAGATGGCTACATTTCTAAGATAAAGAAGTTACCAACTGGGCTCCATGGTAACATCTGGCTGAGAGAAAAAAAAGAGAAGAAAATAGCTCTGCCCCATTCCCGGTATCCTTAAAATGTTAACTTGCCCAGAACAGAGAAAAAAAAACAGAAACAAAAACTGCTTTTTATAAACTTCTGCAGATTGTGAACTTCTGAGCCCCTCCCATCCATGTTGGGTACAAAATTCTGAAACAATTTAAACTTGGGGTGCAGGGGATTAAATGATTACAACAGAAGCAATGCCCTCTAAATCCGGTTGCAACCAAATAGGACTGTTTCCGTGTCTTCGGTGCTATCTTAGTTGCCTTACCTTGCCT
Organism: Callospermophilus lateralis; assembly: GCF_048772815.1. Lineage (NCBI taxonomy): Eukaryota > Metazoa > Chordata > Mammalia > Rodentia > Sciuridae > Callospermophilus > Callospermophilus lateralis. Next base: position 744,798 of record NW_027516305.1, read on the forward strand.
TGTCCATCCCTTTTCTCATGAAAAGACCAGTCGAGAAACATGGAGGAATGCATGTGCTCTGAAGCAGGAAATGATTGATAGTGAAACAAATGCCTATTAATTTTCTAACTTGTGGATGAAATATATATCCTATGATGTGCATAAATTGAAGAAATAGTAATCTACCAGTGTTGAATAAAAATGAACGTCAAAATACACATCATGTCCGATTGGAATCTACTTGCATTGATGTTAAACTGGGTCAGGTACTGTAGAAATATTAGGATTTGTGTGCACCATTCACTCAAGTTACTTTTCAGTATAGGAAAGAAATATGTTTTTATGGTTAATGAATATTTCTAAGAATAATCTTTGGAAAGTTGATTATAAATTTACGTATATGAATATGAATGAATTTCGTGAGTGTAAAATAAGACACATATTTCATATTTTGAAAAATCTGGAGAGTGTATATATATATATATATATATATATATATATATATGTGTGTGTGTGTGTGTGTGTGTGTGTGTGTGTGTGTGTGTGTGTGTGACTAAAGTCACGGTGGCCTGGACACCCTTCTTGTGAACCAGGAGTGATCAAATTAGTCTGCCATTAATACTTTTCCACTTCTCCAATTTGAGGCCTTCTGACTTTGGCGTTTAGATTCTTTATGTGAAATGGAATCAAGAAAAAACCGAAGCACTTATGGATTTGCCTCTGCATGGTTTTGAAGAATTCATTTGACCCAAAGGATCCCTATTCCCCTTGATGGAGGTCAGGAACTTTACAGAGAAAGGCGAGAGACTTCATCTACAATGACTGCGAATTTTTGCCATTTTGATTTTGTATGCACACATGGGATCTTTCTTTACATCCATCAGGTGTTGGTAATCTAAGCCACAGCCTCACACAGGGCCAAGAGACTGATTCAGACACATCCCTTTCCAAAGCAGTTAAGCAAAGAGCCACAGGTGATGCCCACTCATTTCCATTTGAAAATTGGTTTCTTCAGGCTTCAGAAAGGGGTGGCGTGAGGCAAAGCCCTTCCTGACATTCAGGGCAAAAGAACAATAGGTAAGTAAAAGGCCCATAGCAGGGTTCCTCCACTGAGACTTTACTGGTCACACTGATATCTGAGTTTTCTGAGATGCTCGCCATTCCCTTCAGCTATCCAGTACATGGCCATATCACAGAGCTTGGAGGTGGTAAATATCTTGGACATAAAACCATGAGCCTATTCTTGAGTGTAGCCAGAATTCAGGAAGAAAATGGGAACTTAGGAAGTTTGTAGGTGTTGCCCTTCGATAATGCAAGCCACAATCCATTCATAAATTGGACAGGATTGATGCTGGGAAGCTTTCGACTAGACAGGACACATCCTTTGATGCATTCTCTTTTCTAATGTCTACAACAACAGACACATTGGGATACACAGACATAGAAACACTTGCCTTGTCAAACGACTTACTAGAAACAGTTCACTCCAATCCAAACAAACCGCCTTTCTTACCTTTTCTCAGAACATGAGATAAAACCACAAACACACAACAAAAACCACAAAGGCAACGCCTTCCCCCAAGTAGGTCTGTGACTATTCGGAGTGTACTCTCACTGGTGAGCCTTACTATGTACCTCCAAAATGGCCTGTCCTGTCTCAGATCTGGTCTCTTTGGCCAACTCTGTGAAATTGTCAGGAGCCCGTGGTGAGCCACTACTTGCTTTCTCTGGAAAGGCCAGTCTTCAAAGCTTTCCTGGCATTTGGCCATCTTCACATCAATAGATACCAAGAAAGACTGACGCTGTCCTTACAAAATCCAAACAAATGACCCCACTGGGACTGGGACTAGGACTGGCTCTGGGTGCCTGGAATCCTGGATCGCAAGTTCAGAGAGTTCCATCACCAAGGAATAGAGATGAGGTCACTTCCTTCAGGAACTGAATGAGGTCACTGCCTTTGCAACCACTTTTTCCTAACAGTTGCTTCCAAGGTTCCCATGAGATAGATGCTGCCCCTATTTCCCGTGACCCTCTCACCAGTTAGAATACTATATCACCCATAGGCACCCGTGAACAGCTCTGCACACAGGCCTGGATTGGTCCATCTTCTGTACATTAGGAACAGAGACACTCAGTCAGACACAACCCCTCTCCAGACAGGGTTGTTTTCCATGGAAGATGACTTTTGCTCTCTCAGGTCCTTAATAGCTGCCTACATCTTCTCCAGGGATTATTTCTGCATGGACCTTTGAGGTTTTCAGCAGGTGGTATATCCCCTACATTCCTATATTGTAAGACCAACACTTTCCCTGCTCTTTTATAAAGTTAGAATGAGGGAATAGTATATGGTTTGGGTTAATTACATGTTCAATTTGGGTTAGGAATCATTTTGCTGGATGAATAATGGTATTGGAAATCTGTGATATTTATAAAAATATAGAGGTGAAATATATGTATGAAAACAGAAATCTAAGTAATATTTGAAGCCCAGAAACGGATTGGGCCCTTGATTGGGAGACTTAGCTTTGAATTATGTCCTGCACAGATGTCTCAGATAAATCAATACACAATGGCATCGGACCTTGTACCTTGAATGATTGAATGTTGAAGAGAACATCCATTCAAAAAAGGATAGTCAGTAGGATTTGGGAGATAGTTGGTAGATTCAGAAAGAAGAGTGAGTATAGGATTTGGACCAAAAGTTATTTAGCAATTGGGTTTCAGGTAGAGAGTGAATGTAAATGTCAGCACAAATGAACAGTCAAAATGATGAACTGGGAATTTATGAAGGAAAGCCGATATCAATAGAGACATTAGGATATCAGGCAAAGTAAAGTGAGTGATAGGATTAGACATTTTCAACAGGGTTGAGTTTGAATATATAATCTTAGAAAGAAACAAATATGTAGTCAACAATTGGATTGACATTGGAGAGAATTAGGCAACCTGGACATGGATGTTTTTAGAAATCCATGCTCACTTTAAATTTAGGCTTTGGTACAATCATAAGTGTGACCTTTGCTTTATTTTCCAGAATATTACTGTGATAAAATGTATATGTAGATCAGGTGACATGAGTATTTCTTCCACCATTTCTGGGAACAATATTTTGAAGACGTATAAATGAGTATTGGGGGTAGAAAGTGGTGTAGTATCTGTCTAAGAATATAGAGATAATGCAAGAATAGACCATACTGTGAATAAATAATATAATTGGTCCGCTTTAAATAATGGATTGAGTTGATATCTGAAAACATACAGAAAATCTAATGTTGATATAAAATCATTCATTCCAACCAGTTATACTTCTAATGGTAATATTAAGGTGATATTTCATCATGAAGAGTGTGTGAGTTATGCTTCAAAAGTGATTATGGAAATCGAAAATAATGTGTTTAGAAAGAAGTCTTGTTAAAAAACATGGAGGAATACATGTGTTCTGAAGAATGAAGTTATTGAAAGTGAAACAAATGCCAATAAATTTGCTTACATGTGTATGAAATATATATCTTATGATGTGCATAAACTGAAGAAATAGTAATGTACAAGTGTTGACTAAAAATGAACATCAAAATACACATCACGTTCCATAATTATCTACTTGCATTGGTGTTAAACTTTGTCAGTTACTGTAGAAATATTAGGATTCGTATGCACCATTCACAGAAGTTAGTTTTTATTTCTAGGAAACAAATATGTATTTCAGGTGGATGAATATTTCTGAGAATAATCTTTTGAATATTTGATTATAAATCCACATACATGAATACGAATAAATTTAGGGAGTGTACATTGAGACCCATATATTTCATATTTTGAAAAACTTGGAGAGTGTACACACACACACACACACACACACACACAGACATTAAAAAGTAGCAATATATATGGAAATCGAAATTCATCATGAAATGTATATCATCCACTGATCCAAAAATATTCATTATACTGAACATGATTTTATTTATCATGTTGTTCATCTACGAAGCTCACCCATAGGTTGAATTTTCAGTTCCAACTGTGTTTAGGTGGAGTGATCTCTTCTCCCAATTTGTATCTGCAAAGTCAGCCACCTCACAAGAATGTACATGTGATAACAGGTATGATTCAATATGTGCATATGAAATAACATGTGCTGAATTGGCTACAGAGAAAGGCAGAGAGGAATTCATCTATTTGTTAACTTTAAAAACACATGGAGAACTATTTCAACAAAATATTGACTAGATTTATAAGTCCTACCCTGTATAATGCAAAAGGCAAGTCCAGCAATACAATATGTCTCGTCTAAACTGCTTGTATTTCTATTCGGTTTGGGTTATTTTTCTCCATCATATTAGAATTAGTAGTCAGAGTCTAGTAGGGTATGCGTTAGTGTCAGGCATTCAGCATTTTGAATTGAAAATAGGAAAATGAATCCAATGTGTATGTAAATATGTGCTTCACAAAAATCTTCCCACTCTAATCCAGAACAATGCCTTGACTTTACCTTCACTCCAAGTAAAATACAATTAGAGTGGACGAGTTAGAAAATCTGTGAATACATATCTGGAATGTAATATGATCAAGAGTTCACAACCTTGAAGGTGGTAGAGGAGTTTCCAAAAGTAAGGGACAGGTAAATACTCCACAAAAATGGAGCTCTTCTGGACTAAAGACTTCTGGTGAAACTGCCTCTGAGTTTGGGCACTTGAAATATTTGTTGTTGTCAGGAGTTTTAGCTTTTTTTGTAGAGAGACCATCAAAGCTAGGTATGTATCTAAGTGACCTGGAGGACATGGTTTCTTATTTTCTAATGAACATGAGGCAGCAGTGCTGAATTCTCTCTTTGTAGGTAAACTGTGGCCACTGCGGGCAAACTCTTTCCGTGTGGACTGTAAAGCCATCTGGCCATCCTCCACTTGTCGATGTGTTTCTTGCTGCTGCAATGTGAGTTTGGTATTTGCTTCACAAAATACAAGGAGTTAAACTGGGACACAGTGCTAAAGGGAGTTCTGTCACGTGTGGTGTGTCAGGTTCTGCAGGATAATGAACCAACCAGGCTTCAATCCCACATAGCTTGCATCCTTAACCATAGCAATCTGATTCTGAACATTGCCCTGAATACTCTCCACATAACAAGATGCCTTTACATAGAAGGGTCTGCTGGGTGCACCATGTCAGTCACAAGCCATTTGGAAGCCAATGGCAGATCCACATTGCCCCACCACAGATATTTTATCACACAACTGCACACGACTTTTCTAGGCCCATTTCACATCAGGCTCCAACTTACTGGCATCTCTGTTCTACACCATTTTCATGGTCATGGGAATTTCAAAAATTTCATGGTATTTATCTAGCCATTTTACAAGAATGATGTTGGAGGCACTGTGTGTTTAACTTCATTCAGGAACAATTAAATGGTGAGGAAGCTCATTTCAATGAAAGCTCTGGAGAAATCTCACAGGCAAGGCTTCCAAAGAGTGGCCAAAATTTCACAGGAAGCCAGACCTATTGCTGTCTACAATGTGAGGTACATGTGTGTTTTGACTCTCAACTACGGCTGCCATGTCTTTCAGAATAAAACCATGTGATATTCTGGATTAGATTCCAAGTGCTCTGTGGAAAGCAAACCTGGGCCTAGATCTCGGTTTCCAAGGGCGACTCTCATGCGTGACAAACTAAAATCCCAACATATTTCATGATAACACTTCTCTAAGTCAGCTCTAGAACTCAGTCTCTAAGGGGAATCACACCAGAGTTCAGCCCAGGTATACCCAGTCATATCTTCCAACTACCACACAAATGACCACAATTAAAACCAAACACTCCCACATGGTCCTCATTTTCTTCCATATATACACTCTCATACTACGCTCTGTCTGGAGGTTTCCATGAGTGGCGAAGTCCAAGACAGTGTCCAAAATAAGCTTTCTTGCCCTTCATTGCCTAAAGTCATGGTGGCCTGGACACCCTTCCTGTGAACCATTTGTGATCAAATAGGCCTGCCCTTAATACACCTCTGCTTCTCCAATTTGAGGCCTACTGACTGTCAGGTATAGATATTTTTATGTGAATTGGAGTCATGAGAAAACCCAAGAACCTATGTGCTAGACTCTCCAGGGCTTTGAAGAACTCATTTGACACAAAGGATGCGTATTCTCACTTGATGGAGTTCAGTAGACTTACAAAGGAAGGCAAGAGACTTCATCCACAGGGACTGCTCTTTTGGCCATTTTGGGTATGGATTCACACACGGAATGATCCATCAGGTGATGAGAATCTAAGCCACAACCTCACACAGGTCCAAGAGGCTGATTCAGACACATTATCAGGATCAATCACTTGATTTTTTCCTCTGTCTAACTAGCTAGAGAGACCTTCTCTTTTAATTGAATTTTTATCTCTGTCTGACTAGCTCGAGAGACCTTCTCTTTTACTTGAATATTTCTACTATAACTATAATACAACCCAAGAAGATAAAATTATTACTCCATATACTATGAATCAAATTGATGATTTAGATAATTAGTTAAATACTTGGGCAATAATCATGTGCAAATCTAATGTTTCATTTGATAACCACTTACCATCTAATCCTTTATTGTCTTTTTGGTCATCAAATCATGTAATTTTTCCAAAAATGACAAGAAAAACACCTATTATAAATGCTACAAATATATTCACTGATGGGTCAAATAATGGTACAGCAGTAATATTTACACCTGATCAAACTTTTACATTTTTAGTACCCAAACAATTAGCTCAAAATGTAGAGCTTAATGCAGTATTACAAGCTTTTGTGATGCTTAAAGCATCTGTAATTAATTTATTTTCCGATAATCAGTATATAGTTAGTGCTATAGTATCACTTGAAGATGGTAGAAGGATTTCCCCTTCCTCTACTATTTTCTCTTTGCTTTCGACTATACAAAGTCTAATCTGGGACAGGAAAGATCCGTTTTTTATAGGATATTTCAGGACACATACAGGATTGCCTGGAGCCCTTAGTTTGGGCAATTATTTAGCAGATAAAACAACACATGACATTCATACATATTTTCTCTACACTAGAAGAAGCTACAAATTTTCATAAAAAGTTCCATGTCAATGCTAATACTTTACAAAAGCGTTTCAAAGTAACTAAGGAACAAGCTCGACAAATAATAAAACAATGTCAAAATTGTGTGACCTTTTTACCACAAGTTAATCTTGGAGTCAATCCTAGAGGATTGATACCTAACCATATTTGGCAGATGAACGTCACAAACTTGCCAGAATTTGGAAAATT
>NW_027516306.1:0-61765 GCF_048772815.1 Callospermophilus lateralis
TCCTCTTCAAGTATCCCTAGGCACAAACTGTGAAAAAGCACTTTCATTGAGAGGGGTTGCCAAGCTTCCAAGAAATAACGAGTTTCCGAAATACCAGTAAATATTTTTTCACAAAATCTTGATGATACTTGGTGGTAATGATCAGTACACCAATCCCACATGGCTCACCAAACTTTGTTCTTCTAGGTTGAAGCGTTCGTCTACAGTAGCAGTTTTTATATTTAGGTTTCCCTCTGTTCTCTCCTATATAGATAGATGAATTTGGAACTCTAAATCCTACATGGTTTCTACTAGGTCTTTGAAACTTTACACAAAAAAGTAGTTCTCAGTTTTGTCTCTATGATTTGTTTCCTCTTCAAGTAGCCCTAAGCAGAGACTGTGGGAAAGCACTTTCATTGAAAGGAGTTGCCAAGCTTCCAAGAAATTACGAGTTTCCGAAATACCAGGAAATATTTTTTCACCCAATCTTGATGATACGTGACAAGTACACAAATGCCACTTGGCTCACCAAATCTTGTTCTTCTAGGTTGAAGCGTTCGTTTTAGTCTCAGTTTTTGTTTTTAGGTTTCACTTTGTTCTCTCCTATATAGACAGATGAATTTGGAACACTAAATCCAACATTCTTTGTAGTAGCTCTATGAGAGTTGACGAATTAAAGGCGTTCTCAGTTTTGTCTCTATGGTTTGTTTCCTCTTCAAGTAGCCCTAGGCAAAGACTGTGGAAAAGCACTTTCATTGAGAGGGGTTGCCAAGCTTCTAAGAATTAACGAGTTTCCGAAATACCAGCAAATATTTTTTCACACAATCTTGATGATACTCGGTGGTGAAAATCAGTACAACAATCCCACTTGGCTCACCAAATTTTCTTCTAGGTTGAAGCGTTCGTCTACAGTAGCAGTTTTCATATTTAGGTTTCACGCTGTTCTCTTCTATGTAGATAGATGAATTTGGAACTCTAAATCCAACATTGTTTGTAGTAGCTCTTTGAAACTTGACAAAATAAAGGAGTTCTCAGTTTTGTCTCTATGGTTTGTTTCATCTTCAAGTAGCCCTAAGCACAGAATGTGGAAAAGCACTTTCATTGAAAGGGGTTGCCAACCTTCCTAGAAATAACGAGTTTCCGAAATACCAGCAAATAATTTTTCACCCAATCTTGATGTATTTGGTGGTAATGATCAGTACACAAATCCCACTTGGCTCACCAAATTTTGTTCTTCTATGTTGAAGCGTTCGTTTACAGTAACAGTTTTTATTTTTTAGGTTTCACTCTGTTCTCTCCTATATAGATAGATGAATTTGGAACTCTAAATCCAACATGGTTTGCAGTAGCTCTTTGAAACCTGGCAAAATAAAGGAGTTCTCCGTTTTGTACCTATGCTTTCTTTCCTCTTCAAGTATTCCTACGCACTCACTGTGGAAAAGCACTTTCATTGAGAGGGGTTGCCAACTTTCTAAGAAATAACGAGTTTCCAAAATACCAGAAAATACTTTTTTACCCAATGTTGATGATACTTGGTCGTAATGATCAGTACACAAATCCAACTTGGCTCACCAAATTTTGTTCTTCTAGGTTGAAGCATTCGTCTACAGTAGCATTTTTTATATTTAGGTTTCACTCTGTTGTCTCCTATATAGGTAGATAAATTTGGAACTCTAAATCCAACATGGTTTGTAGTAGCTCTTTGAAACTTGACAAAATAAAGTCGTTCTCAGTTTTGTCTCTATGGTTTGTTTCCTCTTCAAGTAGTCCTAGGCACAGACTGTGGAAAAGCACTTTCATTGAAAGGGGTTGCCAAGCTTCCAAGAAATAACGTGTTTCCGAAATACCAGCAAATATTTTTTCACCCAATCATGATGATACTTGGTGTTAATGATCGGTACAGAAATCCCACTTGACTCACCAAATTTTGTACTTCTAGGTTGAATCGTTCGTTTACAGTAGCAGTTCATATTTTTTAGTTTTCCCTCTGTTCTCTCCTATATAGATGCATGAATTTGGAACCCTAAATCCAACATGGTTTGTAGTAGTTCTTTGAAACTTGACAAAATAAAGGAGTTCTCAATTTTGTCTCTACGGTTTGTTTTCTCTGCAAGTAGCCCTAGGCACAGACTGTGGAAAAGCACTCTCATTGAAAGGGGTTGCCAAGCTTCCATGATATAACGAGTTTCCGAAATACCAGCAAATATTTTTTCACCCAATCTTGATGATACTTGGTGGTAATGATAAGTCCACAAATCCCACGTGGCACACCAAATTTTGTTCTTCTAGTTTGATGCGTTGGTTTACAGTACCATTTATATTTTTATGTGTCCCTCTGTTCTCTCCTAAATAGATAGATAAATTTGGAACTATAAATCCAACATGGTTTGTAGTAGCTCTTTTAAAATTGACAAAAAAAAGTAGTTCTCAATTTTGTCTCTATGGTTGTTTGCCCTTCAAGTAGCCCGAGGCACAGTTTGTGGAAAAGCACTTTCATTGTAAGGGGTTGCCAACTTCCAAGAAATTAATAGTTTCCGAAATACCACCAAATATTTTTTCGCCCAATCTTGATGATACTTGGTGAAAATGATCAGTACACAAATCCCACTTGGCTCACCAAATTTTGTTCTTCTAGGTTGAACCGTTCATTTAGAGTAGCAGTTTATATTTTTAGGTTTCCCTCTGTTCTCTCCTATATAGATAGATGAATTTGGAACTCTAAATCCAACATGGTTTGTAGTAGCTCTTTGAAACTTTACAAAATAAAGGAGTTCTCAGTTTTGTCTCTATGGTTTGTTTCCTCTTCTAGTAGCCATAAGAAGAGACTGTGGAAATCACTTTCATTGAAAGGGGTTGCCGAGATTCGAAGAAATTACATGTTTCAGAAATATCACCAAATATTTTTTCACCCAATCTTGATGATACTTGGTTATAATGATCCGTATACAAATCCCACTTGCCTCACCAAATTTTGTTCTTCTAGGTTGAATCGTTCGTTTACAGTAGCAGTTTTTATTTTTAGGTTTCACTGTGTTCTCTCCTATATAGATAGATGAATTTGGAACTCTAAATCCAACATGGTTTGTAGTAGCTCTTTGAAACTTGACAAAATAAAGGAGTTCTCAGTTTGGTCTTCATGATTTGTTTCCTCTTCAATTAGCCTATGCAGAGAATATGCAAAAGCACTTTCATTGAAACTGGTTGCCAAGCTTCCAAGAAATTACGAGTTTCCGAAATACCAGCAAATAGTTTTTCACCCATACTTGATGATAAGTGGTGGTAATGACAAGTACACAAATCCCACTTGGCTCACCAAATTTTGTTCTTCTCGGTTGAAGCGTTCGTTTACAGTAGCAGTTTTTATTTTTAGGTTTCACTTTCTTCTCTCCTATATAGATAGATGAATTTGGAACTCTAAATCCAACATGGTTTGTAGTAGCTCTTTGAAACTTGTCAAAATAAAGTAGTGCTGAGTATTGTCTCTATGGTTTGTTTCCTCTTCAAGTAGCCCTAGGCACAGACTGTGGAAAAGCACTTTCATTGAAAGGGGTTGCCAAGCTTCCAAGAAATAACGAGTTTCCGAAATACCAGCAAATATTTTTTCACGCATTCTTGATGATACTTGGTGGTAATGATCGGTACACAAATCCCACTTGGCTCACCAAATTTTGTTCTTCTAGGTTGAAGCGTTCGTTTACAGTAGCAATTTATATTTTTAGGTTTCCCTCTGTACTCTCCTATATAGATAGATGAATTTGGAACTCTAAATCCAACATGGTTTGTAGTAGCTCTCTGAAACTCGACAAAATAAAGTAGTTCTCAGTATTGTCTCTATGGTTTGTTTCCTCTTAAATAGCCCTAGGCACAGACGGTGGAAAAGCACTTTCATTGAAAGGGGTTGCCAAGCTTCCAAGAAATAACGAGTTTCCGAAATACCGGCAAATATTTTTTCACCCAATCTGGATGATACTTGGTGGTAATGATCGGTATACAACCCCACTTGACTCACCAAATTTTGTTCTCCTAGGTTGAACCGTTCGTTTACAGTAGCAGTTTTTATTTTTAGGTTTCACTTTGTTCTCTCCTATATAGATAGATGAATATGGAACTCTAAATCCAACATGGTTTCTAGTAGCTCTTTGAAACTTAAAAAAATAAAGGAGTTCTCAGTTTTGTCTCTATGATTTGTTTCCTTTTCAAGTAGCACTAAGAAGAGACTGTTGGAAAGCACTTTAATTGAAAGGGGTTGCCAAGCTTCCACGAAATTATGAGTTTCCGAAATACCAGCAACTAGTTTTTTCACCCAATGTTCATGATACGTTGTGGTAATGACAAGTACACAAATGTCACTTGGCTCACCAAATTTTGTTGTTCTAGGTTGAAGCGTTCCTTTACAGTAGCAGTTTTTATTTTTAGGTTTCACATTGTTCTCTCCTATATAGATAGATGAATTTGGAACTCTAAATCCAACATGGTTTGTAGTATCTCTTTGAAACTTGACAAAATAAAGGAGTTCTCAGTTTTGTCTCTATGGTTTGTTTCCCATTCAAGTAGTCCTAGGCACAGACTGTGGAAAAGCACTTTCATTGAGAGGGGTTGCCAAGCTTCTAAGAAATAACAAGTTTCAGAAATGCCAGCAAATATTTTTTCACCCAATCTTGATGATACATTGTGGTAATGACAAGTACACCAATCCCACTTGACTCACCAAATTTTGTTCTTCTAGGTTGAAGCGTTCGTCTATAGTAGGTGTTTTTATATTTAGGTTTCACTCTGTTCTCTCCTATATAGATAGATGAAATTGGAACTCTAAATCAACATGATTTGTAGTAGCTCTTTGAAACTTGACAAAATAAAGGAGTTCTCAGATTTGTCTCTCTGCTTTGTTTCCTCTTCAAGTAGCCCTAGGCACAGACTGTGGAAAAGCATTTTCAATGAAAGGGGTTGGCAAGCTTCCAAGAAATTACGAGTTTCTGAAATAACAGGAAATATTTTTTCACCCAATCTTGATGATACGTTGTGGTAATGACAAGTACACAAATCCCAGATAGCTCACCAAATTTTGTTCTTGTAGGTTGAGCCGTTCGTTTACAGTAGCAGTTTTTATTTTTAGGTTTCACTCTGTTCTCTCCTATATAGATAGATGAATTTGGAACACTAAATCCAACAAGGTTCGTAGTAGTTCTTTGAAACTTGGCAAAATAAAGGAGTTCTCAGTTTTGTCTCTGTGGTTTGTTTCCTCTTCAAGTAGCCCTACGCACAGACTGTGGAAAAGCACTTTCATTGAGAGGGGTTGCCAAGCTTCTAAGAAACAACTAGTTTCCGAAATACCAGCAAATATTTTTTCACACAATCTTGATGATACTTAGTGGTAATGATCGGTACACAAATCCCACTTGACTCACCAAATTTTGTTCTTCTAGGTTGAAGCGTTTGTTTACAGTAGCAGTTTATATTTTTAGGTTCCCCTCTGTTCTCTCCTGTATAGATAGCTGAATTTGGAACTCTAAATCCAACAGGGTTTGTAAGAGCTCTTTGAAACTTTACAAAATAAGTAGTTCTCAGTTTTGTCTCTATGATTTGTTTCATCTTTATGTAGCCCTAAGCAGAAACTGTGGAAAAGCATTTTCATTGAAAGGAGTTGCCCAGCTTCCAAGAAATTACGAGTTCCCGATATACCAGCAAATACTTTTTCACCCAATCTTGATGATACGTGGTGGTAATGACAAGTACACAAATCCCACTTGGCTCACCAAATTTTGTTCTTCTAGGTTTAAGCGTTCGTCTGCAGTAGCAGTTTTTATATTTAGGTTTCACACTGTTCTCTCTTACATAGATAGATGAATTTGGAACTCTAAATCCAATATGGTATGCAGTAGCTTTTGAAACTTGACAAAATAAAGAAGTTCTCAGTTTTGTCTCTATGGTTTGTTTCCTCTTCAATACCCCTAGGCACAGACTGTGGAAAAGCACTTTCATTGAGAGGGGTTGCCAAGCTTCTAAGAAATAACGAGTTTCCGAAATACCAGCAAATATTTTTTCACCCAATCTTGATGATACATGATGGTAATGATCAGGACACAAATCCCAGTTGGCTCACCACATTTTCTTCTTCTAGGTTGAAGCGTTCGTCTACAGTAGCAGTTTTTATATTTAGGTTTCCCTCTGTTCTCTCCTATATAGATAGATGAATTTGGAACTCTAAATCCAACATGGTTTGTGGTAGCTCTTTGAAACTTGACAAAATAAAGGAGTTCTCAGTTTTTTCTCTATGGTTTGTTTCCTCTTCAAGTAGCCCTAGGCACAGACCGTGGAAAAGCACTTTCATTGCGAGGGGTTGGCAAGCTTCTAAGAAATAACTGGTTTCCGAAATACCAGCAAATATTTTTTCAACCAATCTTGATGGTAATTTTTGGTAATGATCAGTACGCAAATACGACTTGGCTCACCAAATTGTGTTCTTCTAGGTTGAAGCGTTCGTCTACAGTAGCAGTATTTATATTTAGGTTTCCCTCTGTTCTCTCCTATATAGATAGATGAATTTGGAACTCTAAATCCATCATGGTTTGTAGTAGCTCTTGGAAACTTGACAAAATGAAGGAGTTCTCAGTTTTGTCTCTATGGTTTGTTTCCTCTTCAAGTACCCCTAGGCACAGACTGTGGAAAAGCACTTTCATTGAGAGGGGTTGCCAAGCTTCTAAGAAATAAAGAGTTTCCCAAATACAGGAAATATTTTTTCGCCCAATCTTGATGATGCTTGGTGGTAATGATCAGTACAGAAATCCCACTTGGCTCACCAAATTTTGTTCTTCTAGGTTTAAGCGTTCGTCTACAGTAGCAGTTTTTATATTTAGGTTTCCCTCTGTTCTCTCCTATATATATAGATAGATGAATTTGGAACCCTAAATCCAACATGGTTTGTATTAGCTCTTTGTAACTTGACAAAATAAAATAGTTCTCAGTTTTGTCTCTATTTTTTGTTTCTTATTCAAGTAGCCCTAGGCACAGACTCTGGAAAAACACTTTCATTGAGAGGGGTTGCCAAGCATCCAAGAAATAACGAGTTTCCAAAATACCAGCAAATATTTTTTCACCCAATCTTGATGATACTTGGTGGTAATGATCAGTACACCAATCCCAAGTGGCTCACCAAATTTTGTTCTTGTAGGTTTAAGCGTTCACCAAAAGTAGCAGTTTTTATATTTTGGTTTCACTCTGTTCTCTTCTACATAGATAAATGAATTTGGAACTCTAAATCCAACATGGTTTGTAGTAGCTCTTTGAAACTTGACAAAATAAAGTAGTTCTCAGTTTTGTCTCGATGGTTTGTTTCCTCTTAAAGTAGCCCTAGGCACAGACTGTGGAAAAGCACTTTCATTCAGAGGGGTTGCCAAGCCTCTAAGAAATAATGAGTTTTCGAAATACTAGCAAATATTTTTTCACCCAATCTGGATGATACTTGGTGGTAATGATCGGTACAGAAATCCCACTTGACTCACCAAATTTTGTTCTTCTATTATGAAGCGATCATTTACAGTAACAGTTTATATTTTTAGGTTTCCCTCTGTTCTCTCCTATATAGATAGATGAATTTGGAACTCTAAATCCAACATGGTTTGTAGTAGTCCTTTGAAACTTGACAAAATAAAGGAGTTCTCAGTTTTGTCTCTATGATTTCTTTTCTCTTCAAGTAGCCCTAAGCAGAGACTCTGGAAAAGCACTTTCATTGAAAGGGGTTGCCAAGCTTCCAAGAAATTACGAGTTTGCGAAATACCAGCAAATACTTTTTCACCCAATCTTGATGATAAGTTGTGGTAATTACAAGTACACAAATGCCACTTGGCTCACCAAATTTTGTTCTTCTCGGTTGAAGCGTTCGTTTACAGTAGCAGTTTTTATTTTTAGGTTTCACTTTTTCTCTCCTATATAGATAGCAGAATTTGGAACTCTAAATCCTACATGGTTTGTAGAAGCTCTTTGAAACTTGACAAAAAAAGGACTTCTCAGTTTTGTCTCTATGGTTTGTTTCCTCTTCAAGTATCCCTAGGCACAAACTGTGAAAAAGCACTTTCATTGAGAGGGGTTGCCAAGCTTCCAAGAAATAACGAGTTTCCGAAATACCAGTAAATATTTTTTCACAAAATCTTGATGATACTTGGTGGTAATGATCAGTACACCAATCCCACATGGCTCACCAAACTTTGTTCTTCTAGGTTGAAGCGTTCGTCTACAGTAGCAGTTTTTATATTTAGGTTTCCCTCTGTTCTCTCCTATATAGATAGATGAATTTGGAACTCTAAATCCTACATGGTTTCTACTAGGTCTTTGAAACTTTACACAAAAAAGTAGTTCTCAGTTTTGTCTCTATGATTTGTTTCCTCTTCAAGTAGCCCTAAGCAGAGACTGTGGGAAAGCACTTTCATTGAAAGGAGTTGCCAAGCTTCCAAGAAATTACGAGTTTCCGAAATACCAGGAAATATTTTTTCACCCAATCTTGATGATACGTGACAAGTACACAAATGCCACTTGGCTCACCAAATCTTGTTCTTCTAGGTTGAAGCGTTCGTTTTAGTCTCAGTTTTTGTTTTTAGGTTTCACTTTGTTCTCTCCTATATAGACAGATGAATTTGGAACACTAAATCCAACATTCTTTGTAGTAGCTCTATGAGAGTTGACGAATTAAAGGCGTTCTCAGTTTTGTCTCTATGGTTTGTTTCCTCTTCAAGTAGCCCTAGGCAAAGACTGTGGAAAAGCACTTTCATTGAGAGGGGTTGCCAAGCTTCTAAGAATTAACGAGTTTCCGAAATACCAGCAAATATTTTTTCACACAATCTTGATGATACTCGGTGGTGAAAATCAGTACAACAATCCCACTTGGCTCACCAAATTTTCTTCTAGGTTGAAGCGTTCGTCTACAGTAGCAGTTTTCATATTTAGGTTTCACGCTGTTCTCTTCTATGTAGATAGATGAATTTGGAACTCTAAATCCAACATTGTTTGTAGTAGCTCTTTGAAACTTGACAAAATAAAGGAGTTCTCAGTTTTGTCTCTATGGTTTGTTTCATCTTCAAGTAGCCCTAAGCACAGAATGTGGAAAAGCACTTTCATTGAAAGGGGTTGCCAACCTTCCTAGAAATAACGAGTTTCCGAAATACCAGCAAATAATTTTTCACCCAATCTTGATGTATTTGGTGGTAATGATCAGTACACAAATCCCACTTGGCTCACCAAATTTTGTTCTTCTATGTTGAAGCGTTCGTTTACAGTAACAGTTTTTATTTTTTAGGTTTCACTCTGTTCTCTCCTATATAGATAGATGAATTTGGAACTCTAAATCCAACATGGTTTGCAGTAGCTCTTTGAAACCTGGCAAAATAAAGGAGTTCTCCGTTTTGTACCTATGCTTTCTTTCCTCTTCAAGTATTCCTACGCACTCACTGTGGAAAAGCACTTTCATTGAGAGGGGTTGCCAACTTTCTAAGAAATAACGAGTTTCCAAAATACCAGAAAATACTTTTTTACCCAATGTTGATGATACTTGGTCGTAATGATCAGTACACAAATCCAACTTGGCTCACCAAATTTTGTTCTTCTAGGTTGAAGCATTCGTCTACAGTAGCATTTTTTATATTTAGGTTTCACTCTGTTGTCTCCTATATAGGTAGATAAATTTGGAACTCTAAATCCAACATGGTTTGTAGTAGCTCTTTGAAACTTGACAAAATAAAGTCGTTCTCAGTTTTGTCTCTATGGTTTGTTTCCTCTTCAAGTAGTCCTAGGCACAGACTGTGGAAAAGCACTTTCATTGAAAGGGGTTGCCAAGCTTCCAAGAAATAACGTGTTTCCGAAATACCAGCAAATATTTTTTCACCCAATCATGATGATACTTGGTGTTAATGATCGGTACAGAAATCCCACTTGACTCACCAAATTTTGTACTTCTAGGTTGAATCGTTCGTTTACAGTAGCAGTTCATATTTTTTAGTTTTCCCTCTGTTCTCTCCTATATAGATGCATGAATTTGGAACCCTAAATCCAACATGGTTTGTAGTAGTTCTTTGAAACTTGACAAAATAAAGGAGTTCTCAATTTTGTCTCTACGGTTTGTTTTCTCTGCAAGTAGCCCTAGGCACAGACTGTGGAAAAGCACTCTCATTGAAAGGGGTTGCCAAGCTTCCATGATATAACGAGTTTCCGAAATACCAGCAAATATTTTTTCACCCAATCTTGATGATACTTGGTGGTAATGATAAGTCCACAAATCCCACGTGGCACACCAAATTTTGTTCTTCTAGTTTGATGCGTTGGTTTACAGTACCATTTATATTTTTATGTGTCCCTCTGTTCTCTCCTAAATAGATAGATAAATTTGGAACTATAAATCCAACATGGTTTGTAGTAGCTCTTTTAAAATTGACAAAAAAAAGTAGTTCTCAATTTTGTCTCTATGGTTGTTTGCCCTTCAAGTAGCCCGAGGCACAGTTTGTGGAAAAGCACTTTCATTGTAAGGGGTTGCCAACTTCCAAGAAATTAATAGTTTCCGAAATACCACCAAATATTTTTTCGCCCAATCTTGATGATACTTGGTGAAAATGATCAGTACACAAATCCCACTTGGCTCACCAAATTTTGTTCTTCTAGGTTGAACCGTTCATTTAGAGTAGCAGTTTATATTTTTAGGTTTCCCTCTGTTCTCTCCTATATAGATAGATGAATTTGGAACTCTAAATCCAACATGGTTTGTAGTAGCTCTTTGAAACTTTACAAAATAAAGGAGTTCTCAGTTTTGTCTCTATGGTTTGTTTCCTCTTCTAGTAGCCATAAGAAGAGACTGTGGAAATCACTTTCATTGAAAGGGGTTGCCGAGATTCGAAGAAATTACATGTTTCAGAAATATCACCAAATATTTTTTCACCCAATCTTGATGATACTTGGTTATAATGATCCGTATACAAATCCCACTTGCCTCACCAAATTTTGTTCTTCTAGGTTGAATCGTTCGTTTACAGTAGCAGTTTTTATTTTTAGGTTTCACTGTGTTCTCTCCTATATAGATAGATGAATTTGGAACTCTAAATCCAACATGGTTTGTAGTAGCTCTTTGAAACTTGACAAAATAAAGGAGTTCTCAGTTTGGTCTTCATGATTTGTTTCCTCTTCAATTAGCCTATGCAGAGAATATGCAAAAGCACTTTCATTGAAACTGGTTGCCAAGCTTCCAAGAAATTACGAGTTTCCGAAATACCAGCAAATAGTTTTTCACCCATACTTGATGATAAGTGGTGGTAATGACAAGTACACAAATCCCACTTGGCTCACCAAATTTTGTTCTTCTCGGTTGAAGCGTTCGTTTACAGTAGCAGTTTTTATTTTTAGGTTTCACTTTCTTCTCTCCTATATAGATAGATGAATTTGGAACTCTAAATCCAACATGGTTTGTAGTAGCTCTTTGAAACTTGTCAAAATAAAGTAGTGCTGAGTATTGTCTCTATGGTTTGTTTCCTCTTCAAGTAGCCCTAGGCACAGACTGTGGAAAAGCACTTTCATTGAAAGGGGTTGCCAAGCTTCCAAGAAATAACGAGTTTCCGAAATACCAGCAAATATTTTTTCACGCATTCTTGATGATACTTGGTGGTAATGATCGGTACACAAATCCCACTTGGCTCACCAAATTTTGTTCTTCTAGGTTGAAGCGTTCGTTTACAGTAGCAATTTATATTTTTAGGTTTCCCTCTGTACTCTCCTATATAGATAGATGAATTTGGAACTCTAAATCCAACATGGTTTGTAGTAGCTCTTTGAAACTCGACAAAATAAAGTAGTTCTCAGTATTGTCTCTATGGTTTGTTTCCTCTTAAATAGCCCTAGGCACAGACGGTGGAAAAGCACTTTCATTGAAAGGGGTTGCCAAGCTTCCAAGAAATAACGAGTTTCCGAAATACCGGCAAATATTTTTTCACCCAATCTGGATGATACTTGGTGGTAATGATCGGTATACAATCCCACTTGACTCACCAAATTTTGTTCTCCTAGGTTGAACCGTTCGTTTACAGTAGCAGTTTTTATTTTTAGGTTTCACTTTGTTCTCTCCTATATAGATAGATGAATATGGAACTCTAAATCCAACATGGTTTCTAGTAGCTCTTTGAAACTTAAAAAAATAAAGGAGTTCTCAGTTTTGTCTCTATGATTTGTTTCCTTTTCAAGTAGCACTAAGAAGAGACTGTTGGAAAGCACTTTAATTGAAAGGGGTTGCCAAGCTTCCACGAAATTATGAGTTTCCGAAATACCAGCAACTAGTTTTTTCACCCAATGTTCATGATACGTTGTGGTAATGACAAGTACACAAATGTCACTTGGCTCACCAAATTTTGTTGTTCTAGGTTGAAGCGTTCCTTTACAGTAGCAGTTTTTATTTTTAGGTTTCACATTGTTCTCTCCTATATAGATAGATGAATTTGGAACTCTAAATCCAACATGGTTTGTAGTATCTCTTTGAAACTTGACAAAATAAAGGAGTTCTCAGTTTTGTCTCTATGGTTTGTTTCCCATTCAAGTAGTCCTAGGCACAGACTGTGGAAAAGCACTTTCATTGAGAGGGGTTGCCAAGCTTCTAAGAAATAACAAGTTTCAGAAATGCCAGCAAATATTTTTTCACCCAATCTTGATGATACATTGTGGTAATGACAAGTACACCAATCCCACTTGACTCACCAAATTTTGTTCTTCTAGGTTGAAGCGTTCGTCTATAGTAGGTGTTTTTATATTTAGGTTTCACTCTGTTCTCTCCTATATAGATAGATGAAATTGGAACTCTAAATCAACATGATTTGTAGTAGCTCTTTGAAACTTGACAAAATAAAGGAGTTCTCAGATTTGTCTCTCTGCTTTGTTTCCTCTTCAAGTAGCCCTAGGCACAGACTGTGGAAAAGCATTTTCAATGAAAGGGGTTGGCAAGCTTCCAAGAAATTACGAGTTTCTGAAATACCAGGAAATATTTTTTCACCCAATCTTGATGATACGTTGTGGTAATGACAAGTACACTAATCCCAGATAGCTCACCAAATTTTGTTCTTGTAGGTTGAGCCGTTCGTTTACAGTAGCAGTTTTTATTTTTAGGTTTCACTCTGTTCTCTCCTATATAGATAGATGAATTTGGAACACTAAATCCAACAAGGTTCGTAGTAGTTCTTTGAAACTTGGCAAAATAAAGGAGTTCTCAGTTTTGTCTCTGTGGTTTGTTTCCTCTTCAAGTAGCCCTACGCACAGACTGTGGAAAAGCACTTTCATTGAGAGGGGTTGCCAAGCTTCTAAGAAACAACTAGTTTCCGAAATACCAGCAAATATTTTTTCACACAATCTTGATGATACTTGGTGGTAATGATCAGTACACTAATCCCACTTGGCTCACCAAATTTTGTTCTTCTAGGTTGATGCGTTCATCTACACTAGCAGTTTTTATATTTAGGTTTCCCTCTGTTCCCTCCTATATAGCTAGATGAATTTGGAACTCTAAATCCAACATGGTTTTTAGTGGCTCTTTGAAACTTGACAAAAAAAAGTAGTTCTCAGTTTTGTCTCTATGGTTTGTTTCCTCTTCAAGTAGCCATAAGCAGAGACTGTGGAAAAGCACTTTCATTAAAAGGGGTTGCCAAGCTTCCAAGAAATTATGTGTTTCCGAAATACCGGCAAATATTTTTTCACAAAATCTTGATGACACGTGGTGGTAATGACAAGTACACAAATCCCACTTGGCTCACCAAATTTTGTTCTTCTAGGTTGAAGCGTTCGTCTACAGTAGCAGTTTTTATATTTAGGTTTCCCTCTGTTCTCTCCTATATAGATAGATGAATTTGGAACTCTAAATCCAACATGGTTTGTAGTAGCTCTTTGAAACTTGACAAAATAAAGGAGTTCTCAGTTTTGTCTCTATGGTTTGTTTCCTCTTCAAGTATCCATAAGCAGAGACTGTGGAAAAGCACTTTCACTGAAACTGGTTGCCAAGCTTCCATGAAATTACGAGTTTCCGAAATACCAGCAAATACTTTTTCACCCAATCTTGACGATAAGTGGTGGTAATGACAAGTACACAAATCCCACTTGGCTCACCAAATTTTGTTCTTCTCGGTTGAAGCGTTCGTTTACAGTAGCAGTTTTTATTTTTAGGTTTCACTTTCTTCTCTCCTATATAGATAGATGAATTTCGAACTCTAAATCCAACATGGTTTTTAGTAGCTCTTTGAAACTTGTCAAAATAAAGTAGTGCTCAGTATTGTCTCTATGGTTTGTTTCCTCTTCAAGTAGCCCTAGGCACAGACTGTGGAAAAGCACTTTCATTAAAATTGGTTGCCAACCTTCCAAGAAATAACAAGTTTCCGAAATACCAGCAAATATTTTTTCACCCATTCTTGATGACACTTGGTGGTAATGATCGGTACACAAATCCCACTTGGCTCACCAACTTTTGTTCTTCTAGGTTGAAGCGTTCGTTTACAGTAGCAGTTTATATTTTTAGGTTTCCCTCTGTTCTCTCCTATATAGATAGATGAATTTTGAACTCTAAATAGAAATTGGATTGTAGTAGCTCTTTGAAACTTGACAAAATAAAGGAGTTCTCAGTTTTGTCTCTATGATTTGTTTCCTCTTCAAGTAGCCCTAAGCAGAGACAGTGGAAAAGCACTTTCATTGAAAGGCTTGCCAAGCTTCCAAGAAATTACGAGTTTCCGAAATACCAGCAAATATTTTTTCACCCAATCTTGATGATACTTGGTGGTAATGATCGGTACACAATTCCCACTTGGCTCACCAAATGTTGTTCTTATATGTTGAAGCGTTCGTCTACAGTAGCAGTTTTTATATTAAGGTTTCCCTCTGTTCTCTCCTATATAGATAGATGAATTTGGAACTCTAAGTCCAAATGGTTTGTAGTAGCTCTTTGAAACTTGACAAAATAAAGGAGTTCTCAGTTTTGTCGCTATGGTTTGTTTCCTCTTCAGGTAGCCCTAGGCACAGACTGTGGAAAAGCACTTTCATTGAGAGGGGTTGCCAAGCTTCTAAGAAATAACGAGTTTCCGAAATACCAGCAAATATTTTTTCACCCAATCTTGATGATACTTGGTGGTAATGATCGGTACACGAATCCCACTTGACTCAACAAATTTTGTTCTTCTAGTTTGAATTGTTTGTTTACAGTAGCACTTTATATTTTTTGGTTTCCCTCTGTTCTCTCCTATATAGATAGATGAATTTGGAACTCTAAATTCAACATGGTTTGTAGTAGCTCTTTGAAACTTGACAAAAAAAAGGTAGTTCTCAGTTTTGTCTCTATGTTTTTTTTCCTCTTCAAGTAGCCCTAGGCACAGACTGTGGAAAAGCACTTTCAATGAGAGGGGTTGCCAAGCTTCTAAGAAATAACGAGTTTCCGAAATACCAGCAAATACTTTTTTACCCAATGTTGATGATACTTGGTGGTAATGATCAGTACACAAATCTCACTTGGCTCACCAAATTGTGTTCTTCTAGGTTGAAGCGTTGGCCTACAGTAGCATTTTTTATATTTAGGTTTCACTCTGTTCCCTATATATAGATAGATGAATTTGGAACTCTAAATCCAACATGGTTTGTAGTAGCTCTTTGAAACTTGACAAAACAAAGTAGTTCTCAGTTTTTTCTCTATGGTTTGTCTCCTCTTCAAGTAGCCCTAGGCACAGACTGTGGAAAAGCACTCTCATTGAAAGGGGTTGCCAATCTTCCAAAAAAACGAGTTTCCGAAATACCAGCAAATATTTTTTCACCCAATCTTGATGATACTTGGTGGTAATGATCAGTACACTAATTCCACTTGGCTCACCAAATTTTGTTCTTCTAGGTTGAAGCGTTCGTCTACAGTAGCAGTTTTTATATTTAGGATACACTCTGTTCTCTCCTCTATAGATAGATAAATTTGGAACTCTGAATCCAACATGGTTTGTAGTAGCTCTTTGAAACTTGACAAAATAAAGTAGTTCTCAGTTTTGTCTCTATGGTTTGTTTCCTCTTCAAGTTGCCATAAGTAGAGATTGAGGAAAAGCACTTTCATTGAAAGGTGTTGCCAAGCTTCCAAGAAATTACGAGTTTCCGAAATACCAGCAAATATTTTTTACCCAATCTTGATGATACGTGGTGTTATTGACAAGTACACAAATCACACTTGGCTCACCAAATTGTGTTCTTCTAGGTTGAAGCATTCGTCTACATTAGCAGTTTGTATATTGAGGTTTCACTCTGTTCTCTTCTACATAGATAGATGAATTTGGAACTCTAAATCCAACATGGTTTGTAGTAGCTATTAGAAACTTGACAAAATAAAGGAGTTCTCAGATTTGTCTCTATGGTTTGTTTCCTCTTCAAGTAGCCCTAGGCACAGACTGTGGAAAAGCACTCTCAGTGAAAGGGGTTGCGAAGCTTCCAAGAAATAACGAGTTACCGAAATACCAGCAAATATTTTTTCACCCTATCTTGATGATACTTGGTGGTAATGATCAGTACACAAATCCCACATTGCTCACCAAATTTTGGTCTTCTAGATTTAAGCGTTCGTCCACAGTAGCAGTTTTTATATTTAGGTTTCCCTCTGTTCTCTCCTATATATATATATATATATATATATATATAGATGAATTTGGAACTCTAAATCCAACATGGTTTGTAGTAGCTCTTTGAAACTTGACAAAATAAAGTAGTTCTCAGTTTTGTCTCTATGGTTTGTTTCCTCTTCAAGTAGCCCTAGGCACAGACTCTGGAAAAGCACTCTCATTGAAAGGGGTTGCCAATCTTCCAAGAAATAACGAGTTTCCGAAATACCAGCAAATATTTTTTACCCAATGTTGATGATACGTTATGGTAATGACAAGTACACAAATCTCATTTGGCTCAGCAAATTTTGTTCTTCTAGGTTGAAGCGTTCGTTTACATTATAGTTTCATTTTTAGGTTTCACATTGTTCTCTCCTATATACATAGATGAATTTGGAACTTTAAATCCAACATGTTTGTAGTAGCTCTTTGAAACTTGACAAAATAAAGGAGTTCTCAGATTTGTCTCTATGGTTTGTTTCCTCTTCAAGTAGCCCTACTCACAGACTGTGGAAAAGCACTTTCATTGAAAGGGGTTTGCCAAGCTTCCAAGAAATTACGAGTTTCCGAAATACCAGCAAATATTTTTTCACCCAGTCTTGATGATACGTGGTGCTAATGACAAGTACACAAATTTCACATGGCTCACCAAATTTTGTTCTTCTAGGTTGAACGGTTCGTTTACAGTAGCAGTTTTTATTTTTAGGTTTCACTCTGTTCTCCTTATATAGATAGATTAATTTGGAACACTCAATCCAACATGGTTCATAGTAGTTCTTTAAAACTTGGTAAAATAAAGGAGTTCTCAGTTTTGTCTCTATGCTTTGTTTCCTCTTCAAGTAGCCCTACGCACAGACTGTGGAAAAGCACTTTCATTGAGAGGGGTTGCCAAGCTTCTGAGAAATAACTAGTTTCCGAAATACCAGCAAATATTTTATCACCCAATCTTGATGATACTTGGTGGTAATGATCAGTACACTAATCCCACTTGGCTCACCAAATTTTGTTCTTCTAGGTTGATGCGTTCATCTACACTAGCAGTTTGTATATTTAGGTTTCCCTCTGTTCCCTCCTATATAGATAGATGAATTTGGAACTCTAAATCCAAAATGGTTTTTAGTAGCTCTTTCAAACTTGACAAAAAAAAAGTAGTTCTCAGTTTTGTCTCTATGGTTTGTTTCGTCTTCAAGTAGCCATAAGCAGAGACTGTGGAAAAGCACTTTCATTGAAATGGGTTGCCAAGCTTCCAAGAAATTACGTGTTTCCGAAATCCCGGCAAATATTTTTTCACAATATCTTGATGATACGTGGTGGTAATGACAAGTACACAAATCCCACATGGCTCACCAAATTTTGTTCTTCTAGGTTGAAGCGTTCGTCTACAGTAGCAGTTCTTATATTTAGGTTTCCCTCTGTTCTCTCCTATATAGATAGATGAATTTGGAACTCTAAATCCAACATGGTTTGTAGTAGCTCTTTGAAACTTGACAAAAAAAAGTAGTTCTCAGTTTTGTCTCTATGGTTTGTTTCCTCTTCAAGTAGCCCTAGGCACAGACTGTGGAAAAGCACTTTCATTGAGAGGGGTTGCCAAGCTTCTAAGAAATAACGATTTTCCGAAATACCAGCAAATACTTTTTTACCCAATGTTGATGATACTTGGTGGTAATGATCAGTACACAAATCCCACTTGGCTCACCAAATTTTGTTCTTCTAGGTTGAAGCGTTCGTCTACAGTATTATTTTTTATATTTACGTTTCACACTGTTCTCTCCTATATAGATAGATGAATTGGGAAATCTAAATGCAACATGGTTTGTAGGAGCTCTTTGAAACTTGACAAAATAAAGGAGTTCTCAATTTTCTGTCTACGGTTTTTTTCCTCTTCAAGTAGCCCTAGGCACAGACTGTGGAAAAGCACTCTCATTGAAAGGGGTTGCGAAGCTTCCAAAAAATAACGAGTTACCGAAATACCAGAAAATATTTTTTCACCCTATCTTGATGATATTTGGTGGTAATGATCAGTACACAAATCCCACTTGGCTCACCAAATTTTGTTCTTGTAGATTTAAGCGTTCGTCTACAGTAGCAGTTTTTATAATTAGGTTTCCCTCTGTTCTCTCCTATATATATATATATATATATATATATATATATATATATATATATATATATAAAAGAATTTGGAACTCGAAATCCAACATGGTTTGTAGTAGCTGTTTGAAACTTGACAAAAAAAAGTAGTTCTCAGTTTTGTCTCTATGGTTTGTTTCCTCTTCAAGTAGCCCTAGGCACAGACTGTGGAAAAGCACTCTCATTGAAAGGGGTTGCCAAGCTTCCAAAAAATAACGAGTTCCGAAATACCAGAAAATATTTTTTCACGCAATCTTGATGATACTTGGTGGTAATGATTGGTACAAAAATCCCACTTGACTCACCAAATTTTGTTTTTCTAGTTTGAAGCGTTCATTTATAGTAGCAGTTTATAATTTAGGTTTCCCTCTGTTCTCTCCTATATAGATAGATGAATTTGGAACTCTAAATCCAACATGGTTTGTAGTAGCTCTTTGAAACTTGACAAAATAAAGTAGTTCTTAGTTTTGTCTCTATGGTTTGTTTCCTCTTCAAGTAGCCCTAGGCACAGACTGTGGAAAAGCACTCTCATTGAACGGGGTTGCCAAGCTTCCAAGAAATAACGACTTCCGAAATACCAGAAAATATTTTTTCACCCAATCTTGATGATACTTGGTGGTAATGATTGGTACAAAAATCCCACTTGACTCACCAAATTTTGTTCTTCTAGGTTGAAGCGTTCGTCTACAGTAGCAGTTTTTATATTTCGGTTCCACTCTGTTCTCTTCTATATAGATAGATGAATTTGGAACTCTAAATCCAACATGGTTTGTAGTAGCTCTTTGAAACGTGACAAAATAAAGGAGTTCTCAGTTTTGTATCTATGGTTTTTTTCCTCTTAAAGTAGCCCTAGGCACAGACTTTTGAAAATCACTTTCATTGAGAGGGGTTGCCAAGCTTCTAAGAAAAAACGAGTTTCTGAAATACCAGCAAATATTTTTTCACCCAATCTTGATGATACTTGGTGGTAATGACAAGTACACAAATCCCACATAGCTCACCAAATTTTATTCTTCTAGGTTGACGCGTTAGTTTAAAGTAGCAGTTTTTATTTTTAGGTTTCACTCCGTTCTCATCTATAGAGATAGATGATTTTGGATCTCTAAATCCAACATGGTTTGTAGTAGCTCTTTGAAACTTGACAAAAAAAGTAGTTCTCCGTTTTGTCTCTATGGTTTCTTTCTTCTTCAAGTAGCCATATGCAGAGACTGTGGAAAAGCACTTTCATTGAAAGGGGTTGCCAAGGTTCCAAGAAATTACGTGTTTCCGAAATACCGGCAAATATTTTTTCAAAAAATCTTGATGATACGTGGTGGTAATGACAAGTACACAAATCCCAGTTGGCTCACCAAATTTTGTCCTTCTAGGTGATCGCGTTTGCTTACAGTAGCAGTTTTTATATTTAGGTTTCCCTCTGTTCTCTCCTATATAGATAGATGAATTTGGAACCCTAAATCCAACATGGTTTGTAGTAGCTCTTTGAAACTTGCAAAATAAAGTAGTTCTCAGTTTTGTCTCTATGATTTGTTTCCTCTTAAGTAGCCATAAGCAGAGACTGTGGAAAAGCACTTTCATTGAAAGGTGTAGCCAAGCTTCCTAGAAATTACTAGTTTCCGAAATATCAGCAAATACTTTTTCACCCAATCTTGATGATATGTGGTGGTAATGACAAGGACACAAATCCCACTTGGCTCACCAAATTTTGTTCTTCTAGGTTGACGCGTTCGTCTACAGTAGCAGTTTTTATATTTAGGTTTCACTCTGTTCTCTCCTATACAGATAGATGAATTTGGAACTCTAAATCCAACATGGTTTGTAGTAGCTCTTTGAAACGTGACAAAATAAACGAGTTCTCAGTTTTCTCTCTATGGTTTGTTTCTCTTCAAGTAGCCCTAATCAGAGACAGTGGAAAAGCACTTTCATTGAGAGGGGTTGCCAAGCTTCTAAGAATAAACAAGTTTCTGAAATACCAGCAAATATTTTTTCACCCAATCTTGATGATACATGGTGGTAATGACAACTACACAAATCCCACATGGCTCACCAAATTTTATTCTTCTAGGTTGAAGCGTTCTTTTAAAGTAGCAGTTTTAAGTTTTAGGTTTCACTCTGTTCTCTCCTATAGAGATAGATGAATTTGGATCTCTAAATCCAACAAGATTTGTAGTAGCTCTGTGAAATTTGACAAAAAAAAGTAGTTCTCAGTTTTGTCTCTATGATTTTTTTCCTCTTCAAGTAGCCATAAGCAGAGACTGTGGAAAAGCACTTTCATTGAAAGGGGTTGCCAAGCTTCCAAGAAATTACGAGTTTCCGAAATACCAGCAAATATTTTTTCCCCAATCTTGATGATACGTGGTGGTAATGATCGTACACAAATCCCACTTGGCTCACCAAATTTTGTTCTTCTAGGTTGAAGCGTTCGTCTACAGTAGCAGTTTTTATATTTCGGTTCCACTCTATTCTCTACTATATAGATAGATGAATTTGGAACTCTAAATCCAACATGGTTTGTAGTAGCTCTTTGAAACGTGACAAAATAAAGGAGTTCTCAGTTTTGTATCTATGGTTTTTTTCCTCTTAAAGTAGCCCTAGGCACAGACTTTTGAAAAGCACTTTCACTGAGAGGGGTTGCCAAGCTTCTAAGAAATAACGAGTTTCCGAAATACCATCAAATATTTTTTCACCCAATCTTGATGATACTTGGTGGTAATGACAAGTACACAAATCCCACATGGCTCACCAAATTTTATTCTTCTAGGTTGACGCGTTCGTTTAAAGTAGCAGTTTTTATTTTTAGGTTTCACTCCGTTCTCTCCTATAGAGATAGATGAATTTGGATCTCTAAATCCAACATGGTTTGTAGTAGCTCTTTGAAACTTGACAAAAAAAGTAGTTCTCTGTTTTGTCTCTATGGTTTCTTTCCTCTTCAAGTAGCCATATGCAGAGACTGTGGAAAAGCATTTTCATTGAAAGGGGTTGCCAAGCTTCCAAGAAATTACGTGTTTCCGAAATACCGGCAAATATTTTTTCACAAAATCTTGATGATACGTGGTGGTAATGACAAGTACACAAATCCCACTTGGCTCACCAAATTTTGTTTTTCTAGGTTGAAGCATTCGTCTACAGTAGCAGTTTTTATATTTAGGTTTCACTCTGTTCTCTCCTATATAGATAGATGAATTTGGAACTCTAAATCCAACTTGGTTTGTAGTAGCTCTTTGAAACTTGACAAAATAAAGTAGTTCTCAGTTTTGTCTCTATCGTTTTTTCCAATTCAAGTAGCCCTAGGCACAGACTGTGGAAAAGCACTTTCATTGAGATGGGTTGCCAAGCTTCTAAGAAATAACTAGTTTCCGAAATGCCAGCAAATATTTTTTCACCCAATCTTGAGGATACTTGGTGGTAATGATTGGTGCACAAATCCTACTTGGCTCATCAGATTTTGTTCTTCTAGGTTGAAGCGTTCGTCTACAGTAGCAGTTCTTATATTTAGGTTTCCCTCTGTTCTCTCCTATATAGATAGATGAATTTGGAACTCTAAATCCAACATGGTTTGTAGTAGCTCTTTGAAACTTGACAAAAAAAAGTAGTTCTCAGTTTTGTCTCTATGGTTTGTTTCCTCTTCAAGTAGCCCTAGGCACAGACTGTGGAAAAGCACTTTCATTGAGAGGGGTTGCCAAGCTTCTAAGAAATAACGATTTTCCGAAATACCAGCAAATACTTTTTTACCCAATGTTGATGATACTTGGTGGTAATGATCAGTACACAAATCCCACTTGGCTCACCAAATTTTGTTCTTCTAGGTTGAAGCGTTCGTCTACAGTATTATTTTTTATATTTACGTTTCACACTGTTCTCTCCTATATAGATAGATGAATTGGGAAATCTAAATGCAACATGGTTTGTAGGAGCTCTTTGAAACTTGACAAAATAAAGGAGTTCTCAATTTTCTGTCTACGGTTTTTTTCCTCTTCAAGTAGCCCTAGGCACAGACTGTGGAAAAGCACTCTCATTGAAAGGGGTTGCGAAGCTTCCAAAAAATAACGAGTTACCGAAATACCAGAAAATATTTTTTCACCCTATCTTGATGATATTTGGTGGTAATGATCAGTACACAAATCCCACTTGGCTCACCAAATTTTGTTCTTGTAGATTTAAGCGTTCGTCTACAGTAGCAGTTTTTATAATTAGGTTTCCCTCTGTTCTCTCCTATATATATATATATATATATATATATATATATATATATATATATATATATATATATATATAAAAGAATTTGGAACTCGAAATCCAACATGGTTTGTAGTAGCTGTTTGAAACTTGACAAAAAAAAGTAGTTCTCAGTTTTGTCTCTATGGTTTGTTTCCTCTTCAAGTAGCCCTAGGCACAGACTGTGGAAAAGCACTCTCATTGAAAGGGGTTGCCAAGCTTCCAAAAAATAACGAGTTCCGAAATACCAGAAAATATTTTTTCACGCAATCTTGATGATACTTGGTGGTAAAGATTGGTACAAAAATCCCACTTGACTCACCAAATTTTGTTTTTCTAGTTTGAAGCGTTCATTTATAGTAGCAGTTTATAATTTAGGTTTCCCTCTGTTCTCTCCTATATAGATAGATGAATTTGGAACTCTAAATCCAACATGGTTTGTAGTAGCTCTTTGAAACTTGACAAAATAAAGTAGTTCTTAGTTTTGTCTCTATGGTTTGTTTCCTCTTCAAGTAGCCCTAGGCACAGACTGTGGAAAAGCACTCTCATTGAACGGGGTTGCCAAGCTTCCAAGAAATAACGACTTCCGAAATACCAGAAAATATTTTTTCACCCAATCTTGATGATACTTGGTGGTAATGATTGGTACAAAAATCCCACTTGACTCACCAAATTTTGTTCTTCTAGGTTGAAGCGTTCGTCTACAGTAGCAGTTTTTATATTTCGGTTCCACTCTGTTCTCTTCTATATAGATAGATGAATTTGGAACTCTAAATCCAACATGGTTTGTAGTAGCTCTTTGAAACGTGACAAAATAAAGGAGTTCTCAGTTTTGTATCTATGGTTTTTTTCCTCTTAAAGTAGCCCTAGGCACAGACTTTTGAAAATCACTTTCATTGAGAGGGGTTGCCAAGCTTCTAAGAAAAAACGAGTTTCTGAAATACCAGCAAATATTTTTTCACCCAATCTTGATGATACTTGGTGGTAATGACAAGTACACAAATCCCACATAGCTCACCAAATTTTATTCTTCTAGGTTGACGCGTTAGTTTAAAGTAGCAGTTTTTATTTTTAGGTTTCACTCCGTTCTCATCTATAGAGATAGATGATTTTGGATCTCTAAATCCAACATGGTTTGTAGTAGCTCTTTGAAACTTGACAAAAAAAGTAGTTCTCCGTTTTGTCTCTATGGTTTCTTTCTTCTTCAAGTAGCCATATGCAGAGACTGTGGAAAAGCACTTTCATTGAAAGGGGTTGCCAAGGTTCCAAGAAATTACGTGTTTCCGAAATACCGGCAAATATTTTTTCAAAAAATCTTGATGATACGTGGTGGTAATGACAAGTACACAAATCCCAGTTGGCTCACCAAATTTTGTCCTTCTAGGTGATCGCGTTTGCTTACAGTAGCAGTTTTTATATTTAGGTTTCCCTCTGTTCTCTCCTATATAGATAGATGAATTTGGAACCCTAAATCCAACATGGTTTGTAGTAGCTCTTTGAAACTTGCAAAATAAAGTAGTTCTCAGTTTTGTCTCTATGATTTGTTTCCTCTTAAGTAGCCATAAGCAGAGACTGTGGAAAAGCACTTTCATTGAAAGGTGTAGCCAAGCTTCCTAGAAATTACTAGTTTCCGAAATATCAGCAAATACTTTTTCACCCAATCTTGATGATATGTGGTGGTAATGACAAGGACACAAATCCCACTTGGCTCACCAAATTTTGTTCTTCTAGGTTGACGCGTTCGTCTACAGTAGCAGTTTTTATATTTAGGTTTCACTCTGTTCTCTCCTATACAGATAGATGAATTTGGAACTCTAAATCCAACATGGTTTGTAGTAGCTCTTTGAAACGTGACAAAATAAACGAGTTCTCAGTTTTCTCTCTATGGTTTGTTTCTCTTCAAGTAGCCCTAATCAGAGACAGTGGAAAAGCACTTTCATTGAGAGGGGTTGCCAAGCTTCTAAGAATAAACAAGTTTCTGAAATACCAGCAAATATTTTTTCACCCAATCTTGATGATACATGGTGGTAATGACAACTACACAAATCCCACATGGCTCACCAAATTTTATTCTTCTAGGTTGAAGCGTTCTTTTAAAGTAGCAGTTTTAAGTTTTAGGTTTCACTCTGTTCTCTCCTATAGAGATAGATGAATTTGGATCTCTAAATCCAACAAGATTTGTAGTAGCTCTGTGAAATTTGACAAAAAAAAGTAGTTCTCAGTTTTGTCTCTATGATTTGTTTCCTCTTCAAGTAGCCATAAGCAGAGACTGTGGAAAAGCACTTTCATTGAAAGGGGTTGCCAAGCTTCCAAGAAATTACGAGTTTCCGAAATACCAGCAAATATTTTTTCCCCAATCTTGATGATACGTGGTGGTAATGATCGTACACAAATCCCACTTGGCTCACCAAATTTTGTTCTTCTAGGTTGAAGCGTTCGTCTACAGTAGCAGTTTTTATATTTCGGTTCCACTCTATTCTCTACTATATAGATAGATGAATTTGGAACTCTAAATCCAACATGGTTTGTAGTAGCTCTTTGAAACGTGACAAAATAAAGGAGTTCTCAGTTTTGTATCTATGGTTTTTTTCCTCTTAAAGTAGCCCTAGGCACAGACTTTTGAAAAGCACTTTCACTGAGAGGGGTTGCCAAGCTTCTAAGAAATAACGAGTTTCCGAAATACCATCAAATATTTTTTCACCCAATCTTGATGATACTTGGTGGTAATGACAAGTACACAAATCCCACATGGCTCACCAAATTTTATTCTTCTAGGTTGACGCGTTCGTTTAAAGTAGCAGTTTTTATTTTTAGGTTTCACTCCGTTCTCTCCTATAGAGATAGATGAATTTGGATCTCTAAATCCAACATGGTTTGTAGTAGCTCTTTGAAACTTGACAAAAAAAGTAGTTCTCTGTTTTGTCTCTATGGTTTCTTTCCTCTTCAAGTAGCCATATGCAGAGACTGTGGAAAAGCATTTTCATTGAAAGGGGTTGCCAAGCTTCCAAGAAATTACGTGTTTCCGAAATACCGGCAAATATTTTTTCACAAAATCTTGATGATACGTGGTGGTAATGACAAGTACACAAATCCCACTTGGCTCACCAAATTTTGTTTTTCTAGGTTGAAGCATTCGTCTACAGTAGCAGTTTTTATATTTAGGTTTCACTCTGTTCTCTCCTATATAGATAGATGAATTTGGAACTCTAAATCCAACTTGGTTTGTAGTAGCTCTTTGAAACTTGACAAAATAAAGTAGTTCTCAGTTTTGTCTCTATCGTTTTTTCCAATTCAAGTAGCCCTAGGCACAGACTGTGGAAAAGCACTTTCATTGAGATGGGTTGCCAAGCTTCTAAGAAATAACTAGTTTCCGAAATGCCAGCAAATATTTTTTCACCCAATCTTGAGGATACTTGGTGGTAATGATTGGTGCACAAATCCTACTTGGCTCATCAGATTTTGTTCTTCTAGGTTGAAGCGTTCGTCTACAGTAGTCGTTTTATATTTAGGTTTCCCTCTGTTCTCTACTATATAGATAGATGAATTTGGAACTCTAAATCCAACATGGTTTGTAGTAGCTCTTTGAAACTTGCAAAATAAAGTAGTTCTCAGTTTTGTCTCTATGATTTGTTTCCTCTTAAGTAGCCATAAGCAGAGACTGTGGAAAAGCACTTTCATTGAAAGGTGTAGCCAAGCTTCCTAGAAATTACTAGTTTCCGAAATATCAGCAAATACTTTTTCACCCAATCTTGATGATATGTGGTGGTAATGACAAGGACACAAATCCCACTTGGCTCACCAAATTTTGTTCTTCTAGGTTGACGCGTTCGTCTACAGTAGCAGTTTTTATATTTAGGTTTCACTCTGTTCTCTTCTATATAGATAGATGAATTTGGAACTCTAAATCCAACATGGTTTGTAGTAGCTCTTTGAAACTGACAAAATAAAGTAGTTCTCAGTTTTCTCTCTATGGTTTGTTTCTCTTCAAGTAGCCCTAATCAGAGACTGTGGAAAAGCACTTTCATTGAAAGGGGTTGCCAAGCTTCCAAGAAATTACGAGTTTCCGAAATACCAGGAAATATTTTTTCACCCAATCTTGATGATACCTGGTGGTAATGAGCAGGACACAAATCCCACTTGGCTCACCAAATTTTGTTCTTCTAGGTTTAAGCGTTCGTCTACAGTAGCAGTTTTTATATTTAGGTTTCCCTCTGTTCTCTCCTATATAGATAGATGAATTTGGAACTCTAAATCCAACATGGTTTGTAGTAGCTCTTTGAAACTAGACAAAATAAAGGAGTTCTCAGATTTTTCTCTATGGTTTGTTTCCTCTTCAAGTAGCCCTAGGCACAGACTGTGGAAAAGCATTTTCATTGAAAGGGGTTGCCAAGCTTCCAAGAAATTACGAGTTTCCGAAATACCAGCAAATATTTTTTCATCCAACATTTATGATACGTGGTGGTAATGACAAGTACACAAATCCCACTTGGCTCACCAAATTTTGTTTTTCTTAGGTTGAAGCGTTCGTTTACAGTAGCTGTTTTTATTTTTAGGTTTCACTCTCTTCTCTCCTATATAGATAGATGAATTTGGAACTCTAAATCCAACATGGTTTGTAGTAGCTCTTTGAAACTTGACAAAATAAAGGACTTCTCTGTTTTGTCTCTATGGTTTGTTTCCTCTTCAAGTAGCCTTAGGCCCAGACTGTGGAAAGCACTTTCATTGAGAGGGGTTGCCAAGCTTCTAAGAAATAACGAGTTTCTGAAACACCAGCAAATATTTTTTCACCCAATTGATGATACGTGGTGGTAATGATCAGGACACAAATCCCACTAGGCTCACCAAATTATTTTCTTCTATGTTGAAGCATTCGAATACAGTAGCAGTTTTTATATGTAGGTTTCACTCTATCTCTCTTATATAGATAGATGAATTTGGAACTCTAAATCTAACATGGTTTGTAGTCGCTCCTTGAAACTTGACAAAATAAAGTAGTTCTCAGTTTTGTCTCTATGGTTTGTTTCCTCTTCAATTAGCCCTAGGCACAGACTGTGGAAAAGCACTTTCAATTAAAGGGGTTGCCAAGCTTCCAAGAAATTACGAGTTTCCGAAATACCAGCAAATATTTTTACACCCAATCTTGATGATACCTGGTGGTAATTATCGGTACACAAATCCCACTTGACTCACCAGATTTTGTTCTTCTAGGTTGAAGCGTTCGTTTACAGTAGAAGTTTATATTTGTAGGTTTCCCTCTGTTCTCTCCGATATAGATAGATGAATTTGGAACTCTAAATCCAACATGGTTTGTAGTAGCTCTTTGAAACGTGACAAAATAAACGAGTTCTCAGTTTTGTATCTACGTTTTTTTCCTCTTCAAGTAGATTTAGGCACAAACTTTGGAAAAGCACTTTCATTGAGAGGGTTTTCCAAGCTTCTAAGAATAAACAAGTTTCTGAAATACCAGCAAATATTTTTTACCCAATCTTGATGATACATGGTGGTAATGACAACTACACAAATCCCACATGGCTCACCAAATTTTATTCTTCTAGGTTGAAGCGTTCTTTTAAAGTAGCAGTTTTAAGTTTTAGGTTTCACTCTGTTCTCTCCTATAGAGATAGATGAATTTGGATCTCTACTAAATCCAACAAGATTTGTAGTAGCTCTGTGAAATTTGACAAAAAAAAGTAGTTCTCAGTTTTGTCTCTATGGTTTGTTTCCTCTACAATTAGCCCTAAGCAGAGACTGTGGAAAAGCACTTTCATTGAAAGGGGTTGCCAAGCTTCCAAGAAATAACGAGTTTCCGAAATCCCGGCAAATATTTTTTCACAAAATCTTGATGATACGTGGTGGTAATGACAAGTACACAAATCCCACTTGGCTCACCAAATTTTGTTCTTCTAGGTTGAAGCGTTCGTCTACAGTAGCAGTTCTTATATTTAGGTTTCCCTCTGTTCTCTCCTATAAAGATAGATGAATTTGGAACTCTAAATACAACATGGTTTGTAGTAGCTCTTTGAAACTTGACAAAAAAAAGTAGTTCTCAGTTTTGTCTCTATGGTTTGTTTCCTCTTCAAGTAGTCCTAGGCACAGACTGTGGAAAAGCACTTTCAATGAGAGGGGATGCCAAGCTTCTAAGAAATAACGAGTTTCTGAAATACCAGCAAATACTTTTTTTACCCAATGTTGATGATACTTGGTGGTAATGATCAGTACACAAATCCCACTTGGCTCACCAAATTTTGTTCTTCTAGGTTGAAGCGTTCGTCTACAGTAGCATTTTTTATATTTAGGTTTCACTCTGTTCTCTCCTATATAGATAGATGAATTTGGAACTCTAAATCCAACATGGTTTGTAGGAGCTCTTTGAAACTTGACAAAATAAAAGAGTTCTCTATTTTTTGTCTACGGTTTGTTTCCTCTTCAAGTAGCCCTAGGCACAGACTGTGGAAAAGCACTCTCATTGAAAGGGGTTGCGAAGCTTCCAAGAAATAACGAGTTACAGAAATACCAGCAAATATTTTTTTACCCTATCTTGATGATACTTGGTGGTAATGATCAGTACACAAATCCCACTTGGCTCACCAAATTCTGTTCTTCTAGGTTGAAGCGTTCGGCTACATTAGCAGTTTTTATATTGAGGTTTCACTCTGTTCTCTTCTACATAGATAGATGAATTTGGAACTCTAAATCCAACATGGTTTGTAGTAGCTCTTTGAAACTTGACAAAATAAAGTAGTTCTCAGTTTTGTCTCTATGGTTTGTTTCCAATTCAAGTAGCCCTAGGCACAGACTGTGGAAAAGCACTTTCATTGAGAGGGGTTGCCAAGCTTCCAAGAAATAACTAGTTTCCGAAATGCCAGCAAATATTTTTTCACCCAATCTTGACGATACTTGGTGGTAATGATCGGTGCACAAATCCCACTTTGCTCACCAAATTTTGTTCTTCTAGGTTGAAGCATTCGTCTACAGTAGTCGTTTTTATATTTAGGTTTTCCTCTGTTCTCTCCTATATAGATAGATGAATTTGGAACTCTAAATCCAACATGATTTGTAGTAGCTCTTTGAAACTTGACAAAATAAAGTAGTTATTAGTTTTGTCTCTATGGTTTGTTTCCGCTTCAAGTAGCCATAAGCAGAGACTTTGGAAAAGCACTTTCATTGAAAGGTGTAGCCAAGCTTCCAAGAATTTACTAGTTTCCGAAATACCAGCAAATATTTTTTCCCCCAATCTTGATGATACTTGGTGGTAATGATCAGGACACAAATCCCACTTGGCTCACCAAATTCTGTTCTTGTAGGTTTAAGTGTTCGTCTACAGAAGTCGTTTTTATATTTAGGTTTCACTCTGTTCTCTTCTATATAGATAGATGAATTTGGAACTCTAAATCCAACATGGTTTGTAGTAGCTCTTTGAAACTGACAAAATAAAGTAGTTCTCAGTTTTCTCTCTATGGTTTGTTTCCTGTTCAAGTACCCCTAAGCAGAGACTGTGGAAATGCACTTTCATTGAATGGGTTTGCCAAGCTTCCAAGAAATTACGAGTTTCCGAAATACCAGCAAAAATTTATTCACTCAATCTTGATGATACGTGGTGGTATTGACAAGTACACAAATCCCACTTGGCTCACCAAATTGTGTTCTTCTAGGTTGAAGCGTTGGCCTACAGTAGCAGTTTTTATATGTAGGTTTCACTCTGTTTTCTTCTACATAGATAGATGAATTTGGAACTCTAAATCCAACATGGTTTGTAGTAGCTCTTTGAAACTTGACAAAATAAAGAAGTTCTCAGATTTGTCTCTATGGTTTGTTTCCTCTTCAAGTAGCCCTAGGCACAGACTGTGGAGAAGCAATTTCATTGAAAGGGGTTGCCAAGCTTCCAAGACATTACGAGTTCCGAAATACCAGCAAATATTTTTTCACCCAATCTTGATGATACGTGGTGGTAATGACAAGTACACAAATCCCACTTGGCTCACCAAATTTTGTTCTTCTAGGTTGAACCGTTCGTTTACAGTAGCAGTTTTTATTTTTAGGTTTCACTCTGTTCTCTCCTATATAGATAGATGAATTTGGAACACTAAATCCAACATGGTTCGTAGTAGCTCTTTGAAACTTGGCAAAACAAAGGAGTTCTCAGTTTTGTCTCCATGCTTTGTTTCCTCTGCAAGTAGCCCTACGCACAGACTGTGGAAAAGCACTTTCATTGAGAGGGGTTGACAAGCTTCTAAGAAATAGCTATTTTCCGAAATACCAGCAAATATCTTTCACCCAATCTTGATGATACTTGGTGGTAATGATCAGTACACTAATCCCACGTGGCTCACCAAATTTTGTTCTTCTAGGTTGAAGCGTTCATCTACACTAGCAGTTTTTATATTTAGGTTTCACTCTGTTCTCTCCTATATAGATAGATGAATTTGGAACTCTAAATCCAACTTGGTTTGTAGTAGCTCTTTGAAACTTGACAAAATAAAGTAGTTCTCAGTTTTGTCTCTATCGTTTTTTCCAATTCAAGTAGCCCTAGGCACAGACTGTGGAAAAGCACTTTCATTGAGAGGGGTTGCCAAGCTTCTAAGAAATAACTAGTTTCCGAAATGCCAGCAAATATTTTTTCACCCAATCTTGAGGATACTTGGTGGTAATGATTGGTGCACAAATCCTACTTGGCTCATCAGATTTTGTTCTTCTAGGTTGAAGCGTTCGTCTACAGTAGTCGTTTTATATTTAGGTTTCCCTCTGTTCTCTACTATATAGATAGATGAATTTGGAACTCTAAATCCAACATGGTTTGTAGTAGCTCTTTGAAACTTGCAAAATAAAGTAGTTCTCAGTTTTGTCTCTATGATTTGTTTCCTCTTAAGTAGCCATAAGCAGAGACTGTGGAAAAGCACTTTCATTGAAAGGTGTAGCCAAGCTTCCTAGAAATTACTAGTTTCCGAAATATCAGCAAATACTTTTTCACCCAATCTTGATGATACGTGGTGGTAATGACAAGGACACAAATCCCACTTGGCTCACCAAATTTTGTTCTTCTAGGTTGACGCGTTCGTCTACAGTAGCAGTTTTTATATTTAGGTTTCACTCTGTTCTCTTCTATATAGATAGATGAATTTGGAACTCTAAATCCAACATGGTTTGTAGTAGCTCTTTGAAACTGACAAAATAAAGTAGTTCTCAGTTTTCTCTCTATGGTTTGTTTCTCTTCAAGTAGCCCTAATCAGAGACTGTGGAAAAGCACTTTCATTGAAAGGGGTTGCCAAGCTTCCAAGAAATTACGAGTTTCCGAAATACCAGGAAATATTTTTTCACCCAATCTTGATGATACCTGGTGGTAATGATCAGGACACAAATCCCACTTGGCTCACCAAATTTTGTTCTTCTAGGTTGAAGCGTTCGTCTATAGTAGCAGTTTTTATATTTAGGTTTCACTCTGTTCTCTTCTACATAGATAGATGAATTTGGAAATCTAAATCCCACATGGTTTGTAGTAGCTCTTTGAAACTTGACAAAATAAAGTAGTTATTAGTTTTGTCTCTATGGTTTGTTTCCGCTTCAAGTAGCCATAAGCAGAGACTTTGGAAAAGCACTTTCATTGAAAGGTGTAGCCAAGCTTCCAAGAATTTACTAGTTTCCGAAATACCAGCAAATATTTTTTCCCCCAATCTTGATGATACTTGGTGGTAATGATCAGGACACAAATCCCACTTGGCTCACCAAATTCTGTTCTTGTAGGTTTAAGTGTTCGTCTACAGAAGTCGTTTTTATATTTAGGTTTCACTCTGTTCTCTTCTATATAGATAGATGAATTTGGAACTCTAAATCCAACATGGTTTGTA
Organism: Callospermophilus lateralis; assembly: GCF_048772815.1. NCBI lineage: Eukaryota > Metazoa > Chordata > Mammalia > Rodentia > Sciuridae > Callospermophilus > Callospermophilus lateralis. The sequence continues at coordinate 32,777 of NW_027516306.1, forward strand.
GTAGCTCTTTGAAACTGACAAAATAAAGTAGTTCTCAGTTTTCTCTCTATGGTTTGTTTCCTGTTCAAGTACCCCTAAGCAGAGACTGTGGAAATGCACTTTCATTGAATGGGTTTGCCAAGCTTCCAAGAAATTACGAGTTTCGGAAATACCAGCAAAAATTTATTCACTCAATCTTGATGATACGTGGTGGTATTGACAAGTACACAAATCCCACTTGGCTCACCAAATTGTGTTCTTCTAGGTTGAAGCGTTGGCCTACAGTAGCAGTTTTTATATGTAGGTTTCACTCTGTTTTCTTCTACATAGATAGATGAATTTGGAACTCTAAATCCAACATGGTTTGTAGTAGCTCTTTGAAACTTGACAAAATAAAGAAGTTCTCAGATTTGTCTCTATGGTTTGTTTCCTCTTCAAGTAGCCCTAGGCACAGACTGTGGAGAAGCACTTTCATTGAAAGGGGTTGCCAAGCTTCCAAGACACTACGAGTTCCGAAATACCAGCAAATATTTTTTCACCCAATCTTGATGATACGTGGTGGTAATGACAAGTACACAAATCCCACTTGGCTCACCAAATTTTGTTCTTCTAGGTTGAACCGTTCGTTTACAGTAGCAGTTTTTATTTTTAGGTTTCACTCTGTTCTCTCCTATATAGATAGATGAATTTGGAACACTAAATCCAACATGGTTCGTAGTAGCTCTTTGAAACTTGGCAAAATAAAGGAGTTCTCAGTTTTGTCTCCATGCTTTGTTTCCTCTGCAAGTAGCCCTACGCACAGACTGTGGAAAAGCACTTTCATTGAGAGGGGTTGACAAGCTTCTAAGAAATAGCTATTTTCCGAAATACCAGCAAATATCTTTCACCCAATCTTGATGATACTTGGTGGTAATGATCAGTACACTAATCCCACGTGGCTCACCAAATTTTGTTCTTCTAGGTTGAAGCGTTCATCTACACTAGCAGTTTTTATATTTAGGTTTCACTCTGTTCTCTCCTATATAGATAGATGAATTTGGAACTCTAAATCCAACTTGGTTTGTAGTAGCTCTTTGAAACTTGACAAAATAAAGTAGTTCTCAGTTTTGTCTCTATCGTTTTTTCCAATTCAAGTAGCCCTAGGCACAGACTGTGGAAAAGCACTTTCATTGAGAGGGGTTGCCAAGCTTCTAAGAAATAACTAGTTTCCGAAATGCCAGCAAATATTTTTTCACCCAATCTTGAGGATACTTGGTGGTAATGATTGGTGCACAAATCCTACTTGGCTCATCAGATTTTGTTCTTCTAGGTTGAAGCGTTCGTCTACAGTAGTCGTTTTATATTTAGGTTTCCCTCTGTTCTCTACTATATAGATAGATGAATTTGGAACTCTAAATCCAACATGGTTTGTAGTAGCTCTTTGAAACTTGCAAAATAAAGTAGTTCTCAGTTTTGTCTCTATGATTTGTTTCCTCTTAAGTAGCCATAAGCAGAGACTGTGGAAAAGCACTTTCATTGAAAGGTGTAGCCAAGCTTCCTAGAAATTACTAGTTTCCGAAATATCAGCAAATACTTTTTCACCCAATCTTGATGATACGTGGTGGTAATGACAAGGACACAAATCCCACTTGGCTCACCAAATTTTGTTCTTCTAGGTTGACGCGTTCGTCTACAGTAGCAGTTTTTATATTTAGGTTTCACTCTGTTCTCTTCTATATAGATAGATGAATTTGGAACTCTAAATCCAACATGGTTTGTAGTAGCTCTTTGAAACTCACAAAACAAAGTAGTTCTCAGTTTTCTCTCTATGGTTTGTTTCTCTTCAAGTAGCCCTAATCAGAGACTGTGGAAAAGCACTTTCATTGAAAGGGGTTGCCAAGCTTCCAAGAAATTACGAGTTTCCGAAATACCAGGAAATATTTTTTCACCCAATCTTGATGATACCTGGTGGTAATGATCAGGACACAAATCCCACTTGGCTCACCAAATTTTGTTCTTCTAGGTTGAAGCGTTCGTCTATAGTAGCAGTTTTTATATTTAGGTTTCACTCTGTTCTCTTCTACATAGATAGATGAATTTGGAAATCTAAATCCCACATGGTTTGTAGTAGCTCTTTGAAACTTGAAAAAATAAAGTAGTTCTCAGTTTTGTCTCTATGGTTTGTTTCCTCTTCAAGTAGCAATAAGCAGAGACTGTGGAAATGCACTTTCATTGAGAGGGGTTGCCAAGCTTCTAAAAAATAACGAGTTTCCAAAATACCAGCAAATATTTTTTCACCCAATCTGGATGATACGTGGTGGTAATGACAAGTACACAAATCCCACATGGCTCACCAAATTTTGTTCTTCTAGGTTGAAGAGTTTGTTTCAAGTAGCAGTTTTTATTTTTGGTTTCACTCTGTTCTCTCCTATATAGATAGATGAATTTGGAACTCTAAATCCAACATGGTTTGTAGTAGCTCTTTGAAACGTGACAAAATGAAGGACTTCTCAGTTTTGTCTCTATGTTTTTTTCCTTCTTCAAGTAGCCCTAGGCACAGACTTTGGACAAGCACTTTCATTGAGAGGGGTTGCCAAGCTTCTAAGAAATAACGATATTCCGAAATACCAGCAAATATTTTTTCACCCAATCTTGATGATACTTGGTGGTAATGATCAGTACACAAATCCCACTTGGCTCACCAAATTTTTTTCTTCTAGGTTGAAGCGTTCGTCTACAGTAGCAGTTTTATATTTAGGTTTCCCTCTGTTCTCTCCGATATATATAGATGAATTTGGAACTCTAAATCCAACATGGTTTGTAGTAGCTCTTTGAAACTTGAAAAAAAAGGTAGTTCTCAGTTTTGTCTCTATGGTTTGTTTCCTCTTCAAGTAGCCCTAGGCACAGACTGTGTAAAAGCACTTTCATTGAGAGGGGTTGCCAAGCTTCTAAAAAATAACGAGTTTCCAAAATACCAGCAAATATTTTTTCACCCAATCTAGATGATACTTGGTGGTAATGATCAGGACAGGACACAAATCCCACTTGGCTCAACAAATTTTGTTCTTCTATGTTGAAGCGTTCGTCTACAGTAGCAGTTTTTATATTTATGTTTCCCTCTGTTCTCTCCTATATAGATAGATGAATTTGGAACTCTAAATCCAACATGGTTTGTAGTAGCTCTTTGAAACATGACAAAAAACGGAGTTCTCAGATTTGTCTCTATGGTTTGTTTCCTCTTCAAGTAGCCCTAGGCACAGACTGTGGAAAAGCACTTTCATTGTAAGGGGTTGCAAAGCTTCCATTAAATTACGGGTTTCTGAAATACCAGCACATATTTTTTCACCCAATTTGATGATACGTGGTGGTAATGACAAGTACACAAATCCCACTTGGCTCACCAAATTTTGTTCTTCTAGGTTGAAACATTTATTTACAGTAGCAGTTTTTATTTTTAGGTTCACACTGTTCTCTCCTATATAGATAGATGAATTTGGAACTCTAAATCCAACATGGTTTGTAGTAGCACTTTGAAACTTGACAAAATAAAGAAGTTATCTGTTTTGTCTCTATGGTTTGTTTCCTCTTCAAGTAGCCTTAGGCACAGACTGTGGAAAAGCACTTTCATTTAGAGGGGTTGCAAAGCTTCTAAGAAATAACGCGTTTCCGAACCACCAGCAAATATTTTTTCACCCAATCTTGATTATACGTAGTGGTAATGATCAGGACACAAATCCCACTTGGCTCACCCAATTTTGTTCTTCTAGGTTGAAGCGTTCGAATACAGTAGCAGTTTTTATATGTAGGTTTCACTCTGTTCTCTCTTATATAAATAGATGAATTTGGAACTCTAAATCCAACATGGTTTGTAGTCGCTCCTTGAAACTTGACAAAATAAAGTAGTTCTCAGTTTTGTCTCTATGGTTTGTTTCCTCTTCAAGTAGCCTTAGGCACAGACTGTGGAAAAGCACTTTCATTGAAAGAGGTTGCCAAGCTTCCAAGAAATAACGAGTTTCCGAAATACCAGCAAATATTTTTACACCCAATCTTGATGATATCTGGTGGTAATGATCAGAAAACAAATCCCACTTGACTGACCAAATTTTGTTCTTCTAGGTTGAAGCATTCGTTTACAGTAGCAGTTTATATTTGTAGGTTTCCCTCTGTTCTCTCCTATATAGATAGATGAATTTGGAACTCTAAGTCCAAATGGTTTGTAGTAGCTCTTTGAAACGTGGCAAAATAAAGAGTTCTCAGTTTTTTCTCTATGATTTGTAACCTCTTCAAGTAGCCCTAAGCAGAGACTGTGGAAAAGCACTTTCATTGAAAGGGGTTGCCAAGTTTCCAAGAAATTACGAGTTTCCGAAATACCAGCAAATATTTTTTCACCCAATCTTGACGATACTTGCTGGTAATGATCAGGACACAAATCCCACTTGGCTCATCAAATTCTGTTCTTCTAGGTTGAAGCGGTCGTCTACAGTAGCAGTTTTTATATTTAGGTTTCCCTCTGTTCTCTCCTATATAGATAGAAGAATTTGGAACTCTAAATCCAACATGGTTTGTAGTAGCTCTTTGAAACTTGACAAAATAAAGGAGTTCTCAGTTTTGTCTCTATGGTTGGTTTCCTCTTCAAGTAGCCATAAGCAGAGTCTGTGGAAAAGCACTTTCAATGAAAGGTGTTGCCAATTTTCCAAGAAAATACGAGTTTCTGAAATACCAGCAAATATTTTTTTACCCAATCTTGATGATACGTGGTGGTAATGAAAAGTACACAAGTCCCACTTGGCTCACCAAATTTTGTTCTTCTAGGTTGAAGCGTTCGTCTACAGTAGCAGTTTTTATATTTAGGTTTCACTCTGTTCTCTTCTATATAGATATATGAATTTGGAACTCTAAATCTTACATGGTTTGTAGTAGCTCTTTGAAACTTGACAAAATAAAGTAGTTCTCAGTTTTGTCTCTATGGTTTGTTTCCTCTTCAAGTAGCCCTAGGCACAGACTGTGGAAAAGCACTTTCATTGAGAGGGGTTGCCAAGCTTCTAAAATTAACGAGTTTCCAAAATACCAGCAAATATTTTTTCACCCAATCTAGATGATACTTGGTAGTAATGATCAGGACACAAATCCCACTTGGCTCAACAAATTTTGTTCTTCTATGTTGAAGCGTTCGTCTACAGTAGCAGTTTTTATATTTAGGTTTCCCTCAGTTCACTCCTATATAGATAGATGAATTTGGAACTCTAAATCCAACATGGTTTGTAGTAGCTCTTTGAAACATGACAAAAAACGGAGTTCTCAGATTTGTCTCTATGGTTTGTTTCCTCTTCAAGTAGCCCTAAGCGGAGACTGTGGAAAAGCACTTTCATTGAAAGGGGTTGCCAAGTTTCCAAGAAATTACGAGTTTCCGAAATACCAGCAAATATTTTTTCAACCAATCTTGATGATACGTTGTGCTAATGATCGGTACACAAATCCAACATGGCTCACAAAATTTTGTTTTTCTAGGTTGAAGCGTTCGTCTACAGTAGCAGTTTTTATATTTAGGTTTCACTCTGTTCTCTTCTACATAGATAGATGAATTTGGAACTCTAAATCACACATGCTTTGTAGTAGCTCTTTGAAACTTGACAAAATAATGTAGTTCTCAGTTTTTCCTCTATGGTTTGTTTCCTCTTCAAGTAGCCCTAAGCAGAGACTGTGGAAATGCACTTTCACTGAAAGGGGTTGCCAATCTTCCACGAAATTACGAGTTTCCGAAATACGAGTAAATATTTTTTCAACCAATCTGGATGATAAGTGCTGCTAATGACAAGTACACAAATCCCACTTGGCTCACCAAATTTTGTTCTTCTAGGTTCAAGCGTTCGTTTACAGTAGCAGTTTATATTTTTCTTTCACTGTGTTCTCTCCTATATAGATAGATGAATTTGTAACTCTAAATCCAACATGGTTTGTAGTCGCTCCTTGAAACTTGACAAAATAAAGTAGTTCTCAGTTTTGTCTCTATGGTTTGTTTCCTCTTCAAGTAGCCTTAGGCACAGACTGTGGAAAGCACTTTCATTGAGAGGGGTTGCCAAACTTCTAAGAAATAACGAGATTCCGAAATACCAGCAAATATTTTTTCACCCAATCTTGAGGATACTTGGTGGGAATGATCAGGACACAAATCCCACTTGGCTCACCAAATTCTGTTCTTCTAGGTTGAAGCGTTCGTCTACAGTAGCAGTTTTTATACTGAGGATTCCCTCTGTTCTCTCCTATATAGATAGATGAAATTGGAACTCTAAATCCAACATGGTTTGTAGTAGCTCTTTGAAACTTGACAAAATAAAGGGTTCTCAGTTTTGTCTCTGTGGTTTGTTTCCTCTTCAATTAGCCCTAGGCACAGACTGTGGAAAAGCACTTTCATTGAAAGGGGTTGCCAAGCTTCCAAGAAATAACGAGTTTCCGAAATACCAGCAAATATTTTTACACCCAATCTTGATGATACTTCTTGGTAATGACAAGACACAAATCCCACTTGGCTCACCAAATTCTGTTCTTCTAAGTTTAAGCGTTCGTCTACAGAAGTCGTTTTTATATTTAGGATTCACTCTGTTCTCTCCTATATAGATAGATGAATTTGGAACTCTAAATCCAACATGGTTCGTAGTAGCTCTTTGAAACTTGGCAAAATAAAGGAGTTCTCAGTTTTGTCTCTATGCTTTGTCTCCTCTTCAAGTAGCTTTACGCACAGACTGTGGAAAAGCACTTTCATTGAAAGGTGTAGCCAAGCTTCCAAGAAATTAAGAGTTTCCGAAATACCAGCAAATATTTTTACCCCAATCTTGATGATACGTGGTGGTAATGACAAGTACTCAAATCCCACTTGGCTCACCAAATTTTGTTCTTCTAGGTTGAAGCGTTCGTCTACAGTATCAGTTTTTATATTTAGGTTTCACTCTGTTGTCTTCTACATAGATAGATGAATTTGGAACTCTAAATCCAACATGGTTTGTAGTAGCTCTTTTAAACTTGACAAAATAAAGTAGTTCTCAGTTTTGTCTCTATGGTTTGTTTCCTCTTCAATTAGCCCTAGCACAGACTGTGGAAAAGCACTTTCATTGAAAGGGGTTGCCAAGCTTCCAAGAAATAACGAGTTTCCGAAATACCAGCAAATATTTTTACACCAAATCTTGATGATACTTGGTGGTAATGACAGGACACAAATCCCACTTGGCTCACCAAATTCTGTTCTTCTAGGTTTAAGCGTTCGTATACAGAAGTCGTTTTTATATTTAGGTTTCACTCTGTTCTCTTCTATATAGATAGATGAATTTGGAACTCTAAATCCAACATGGTTTGTAGTAGCTCTTTGAAACTGACAAAATAAAGTAGTTCTCAGTTTTGTCTCTATCGTTTGTATCCAATTCAAGTAGCCCTAGGCACAGACTGTGGAAAACCACTTTCATTGAGAGGGGTTGCCAAGCTTCTAAGAAATAACAAGTTTCCGAAATGCCAGCAAATATTTTTTCACCCAATCTTGAGGATACTTGGTGGTAATGATCGGTGCACAAATCCCACTTGGCTCATCAAATTTTGTTCTTCTAGGTTAAAGCGTTCGTCTACAGTAGTCGTTTTTATATTTAGGTTTCCCTCTGTTCTCTCCTATATAGATAGATGAATTTGGAACTCTAAATCCAACATGGTTTCTAGTAGCTCTTTGAAACTTGACAAAATAAAGTAGTTCTCAGTTTTGTCTCTATGGTTTGTTTCCTCTTCAAGGAGCCATAAGCAGAGACTGTGGAAAAGCACTTTCATTAAAAGGTGTATCCAAGCTTCCAAGAAATTAAGACTTTCCGAAATACCAGCAAATATTTTTTCCCTCAATCTTGATGATACTTGGTGGTAATGACAAGTACTCAAATCCCACTTGGCTCACCAAATTTTGTTCTTCTAGATTGAAGCATTCGTCTACAGTAGCAGTATTTATATTTAGGTTTCACTCTGTTCTCTTCTACATAGATAGATGAATTTGGAACTCTAAATCCAACATGGTTTGTAGTAGCTCTTTGAAACCTGACAAAATAAAGGAGTTCTCAGATTTGTCTCTATGGTTTGTTTCCTCTTCAAGTAGCCCTAGGCACAGACTGTGGAAAAGCACTTTCATTGAAAGGGGTTGCCAAGCTTCCAAGAAATTACGAGTTTCCGAAATACCAGCAAATATTTTTTCACCCAATCTTGATGATACGTGGTGGTAATGACAAGTACACAAATCCCACTTGGCTCACCAAGTTTTCTTCTTCTAGGTTGAAGCGTTCGTTTACAGTCGCTGTTTATATTTTTAGGTTTCACTCTGTTCTCTCCTATATAGATAGATGAATTTGGAACTCTAAATCCAACATGGTTTGTAGTAGCTCTTTGAAACTTGACAAAATAAAGGAGTTCTCAGATTATGTCTATGGTTTGTTTGCTCTTCAAATAGCCCTAGGAACAGACTGTGGAAAAGCACTTCCATTGAAAGGGGTTGCCAAGCTTCCAAGAAATTACGAGTTTCCGAAATACCAGCAAATATTTTTTCACCCAATCTTGATGATACGTGGTGGTAATGACAAGTACACAAATCCCACTTGGCTCACCAAATTTTGTTCTTCTAGGTTGAACCGTTCGTTTACAATAGCAGTTTTTATTTTTAGGTTTCACTCTGTTCTCTCCTATATAGATAGATGAATTTGGAACTCTAAATCCAACATAGTTTGTAGTCGCTTTTGAAACTTGACAAAAAAAAGTATTTCTCAGTTTTCTCTCTATGGTTTGTTCTTTCTTTAAGTAGCCCTAAGCAGAGACTGTGGAAAACACTTTCATTGAAAGGGGTTCCCAAGCTTTCAACAAATAACGAGTTTCCGAAATGCCTGCAAATATTTTTTCACCCAATCTTGATGATACTTGGTGGTACTGATCGGTACACAAATCCCACTTGACTCACCAAATTTTGTTCTTCTAGGTGAAGGGTTCTTTTACAGCAGCTGTTTATATTTTTAGGTTTCCCTCTGTTCTCTTCTATATAGATAGATGAATTTGGAACTCTAAATCCAACATGGTTGGTAGTAGCTTTTTGAAACTTGACAAAAATGTAGTTCTCAATTTTGTCTCTATGGTTTCTTTCCTCTTCAAGTAGCCCGAGGCAGAGACTGTGGAAAAGCACTTTCATTGAAAAGGGTTGCCAAGCTTCCAAGAAATTACAAGTATCCAAAATACCAGCAAATATTTTTTCACCCAATCATGATGATACGTGGTAGTAATGACAAGTACACAAGTCCCACTTGGCTCAACAAATTTTGTTCTTCTAGGTTGAAGCGTTTGTTTACAGTAGCTGTTTTTATTTTTATTTTTCACTCGGATCTCTCCTATATAGATAGATAAATTTGGACCTCTAAATCCAAAATGGTTTGTAGTAGCTCTTTGAAACATGAGAAAAAAAAGAAGTTCTCTGTTTTGTCTCTATGGTTTGTTTCCTCTTCAAGTAGCCATAAGCAGAGACTGTGGAAAAGCATTTTCATTGAAAGGTGTTGCCAATCTTCCAAGAAATTACAAGTTTCCGAAATACCAGGAAATATTTTTTCACCCAATCTTGATGATACATGTTGGTAATGACAAGTACACAAATCCCACTTGGCTCACCATATTTTGTTCTTTTATGTTGAAGCGTTCGTCTACAGTAGCAGTTTTAATATTTAGGTTTCACTCTGTTCTCTCCTATATAGATAGATGAATTTGGAACTCTAAATCCAACATGGTTTGTAGTAGATTGTGAAACTTGACAAAATAAAGTAGTTCTCAGTTTTGTTTCTATGGTTTGGTTCCTCTTCAAGTAGACCTAGGCACAGACTGTGGAAAAGCTCTTTCATTTTGTTCTTCGAGGTTGAAGCGTTCGTTTACAGTAGCAGTTTTTATTTTTAGGTTTCACTCTGTTCTCTCCTATAGAGATAGATGAATTTGGAACTCTAAATCCAACATGGTTTGTAGTAGCTCTTTGAAACTTGGCAAAATAAAGGAGTTTTCAGTTTTGTCACTATGCTTTGTATCCTCTTCAAGTAGCCCTACGCACAGACTGTGGAAAAGCACTTTCCTTGAGAGGGGTTGCCAAGCTTCTAAGAAATAACTAGTTTCCGAAATACCAGCAAATATATTTTCACCCAATCTTGATGACACTTGGTGGTAATGATCAGGACACAAATCCCACTTGGCTCACCCAATTTTGTTCTTCTAGGTTGAAGCATTTGTCGACAGTAGCAGTTTTATATTTAGGTTTCCCTCTGTTCTCTCCTATATAGATAGATGAATTTGGAACTCTAAATCCAACATGGTTGGTAGTAGCTTTTTGAAACTTGACAAAAAAAAGTAGTTCTCAATTTTGTTTCTATGGTTTGTTTCCTCTTCAAGTAGCCGGAGGCAGAGACTGTGGAAAAGCCCATTAATTGAAAAGGGTTGCCAAGCTTCCAAGACATTACGAGTATCCAAATTACCAGCAAATATTTTTTCACCCAATCATGATGATACGTGGTAGTAATGACAAGTACACAAATCCGACTTGGCTCACCAATATTTGTTCTTCTAGGTTGAAGCGTTCGTCTACAGTAGCAGTTTTTATATTTAGGATTCACTCTGTTCTCTTCTATATAGATAGATGAATTTGGAACTCTAATCCAACATGGTTTGTAGTAGCTCTTTGAAACTTGACAAAATAAAGTATTTCTCAGTTTTGTCTCTATGGTTGGTTTCCTCTTCAAGTAGCCCTAAGCAGAGACTGTAAAAAAGCACTTTCATTGAAGTTGTTGCCAAGCTTCCAAGAAATTACGAGTTTCTGAAATACCAGCAAATATTTTTCACCAATCTTGATGATACGTGGTGGTAATGACAAGCACACAAATCCCACTTGGCTCACCATATTTTGTTTTTCTAGGTTGAAGCGTTCGTCTACAGTAGCAGTTTTTATACTTAGGTTTCACTTTGTTCTCTCCTATAGAGATAGATGAATTTGGAACTCTAAATCCAACATGGATTGTAGTAGCTCTTTGAAACTTGACAAAATAAAGTAGTTCTCAGTTTTGTCTCTATGGTTTGTTTCCTCTTCAAGTAGCCCTAGACACAGACTGTGGAAAGCACTTTCATTGAGAGGGGTTGCCAAGCTTCTAAAAAATAACGAGTTTCCGAAATACCAGCAAATATTTTTCCACCCAATCTTGAGGATACTTGGTGGTAATGATCAGTACACAAATCCCACTTGGCTCACCAAATTTTGTTCTTCTAGGTTGAAGCGTTCGTCTACAGTAGTCATTTATATACTTAGGTTTCACTCTGTTCTCTTCTATATAGATAGATGAAATTGGAACTCTAAATCCAACATGGTTTGTAGTAGCTCTTTGAAACGTGACAAAATAAAGGAGTTCTCAGTTTTGTCTCTATGGTTTTTCTCCTCTTCAAGTAGCCCTAGGCACAGACTTTGGAATAGCACTTTCATTGACAGGGGTTGCCAAGCTTCAAGAAATAACGAGTTTCCGAAATACCAGCAAATATTTTTTCACCCAATCAGGATGATACGTGGTGGAAATGACAAGTACACAAATCCCACTTGGCTCACCAAATTTTGTTCTACCAGGTTGAAGACTTCGTCTACAGTAGCAGTTTTTATATTTAGGTTTCCCTCTGTTCTCTCCTATATATATAGATGAAATTGGAACCCTAAATCCAACATGGTTTGTAGTAGCTCTTTGAAACTAGAAAAAAAAAAGTAGTTCTCAGTTTTGTCTCTATGGTTTGTTTCCTCTTCAAGTAGCCCTAAGCAGAGACTGTGGAGAAGCACTTCCATTGAAAGAGGTTGCCAAACTTCCAAGAAATTACGAGTTTCCGAAATACCACCAAATATTTTTTTACCCAATCTGGATGATACGTGGTGGTAATGACAAGTCCACAAATCCCACATGGCTCACCAAATTTTGTTCTTCTAGGTTGAAGCGTTCATTTCAAGTAGCAGTTTATATTTTTAGGTTTCCCTCTGTTCTCTCCTATAAAGATAGATGAATTTGGAACTATAAATCCAACATGGATTGTAGTAGCTCTTTGAAACTGACAAAATGAAGTAGTTCTCTGTTTTGTCTCTATGATTTGTTACCTCCTCATGTAGCCCTAAGCAGAGACTGTGGAAAAGCACTTTCATTGAAATGGGTTGCCAAGCTTCCAAGAAATTACGAGTTTCCGAAATACCAGCAAATATTTTTTCACCCAATCTTGATGATACCTGGTGGTAATGATCAGTACACTAATTCCACTTGGCTCACCAAATTTTGTTCTTCTAGTTTGAAGCGTTCGTTTACAGTAGCAGTTTTTATTTTTAGGTTTCCCTCTATTCTCTCCTAAATAGATAGATGAATTTGGAACTCTAAATCCAACATGCTTTGTAGTAGCTCTTTGAAACTTGACAAAATAATGTAGTTCTCTGTTTTGTCTCTATGGTTTGTTTCCTCTTCAAGTAGCCCTATGCAGAGACTGTGGAAATGCACTTTCATTGAAAGGGGGTGCCAAGCTTCCAAGAAATTACGAGTTTCCGAAATACCAGCAAATACTTTTTTCAACCAATCTGGATGATATGTGGTGCTAATGACAAGTACACAAATCCAACTTTGCTCACCAAATTTTTTTCGTCTAGGTTGAAGCGTTCGTTTACAGTAGCAGTTTTTATTTTTGTTTCACTGTGTTCTCTCCTATATAGATAGATGTATTTGGAACTCTAAATCCAACATGGTTTCTAGTAGCTCTTTGAAACGTGACAAAATAAAGAAGTTCTCAGTTTTGTCTCTATGGTTTGTTTCCTCTTCATGTAGCCCTAGGCACAGACTGTGGAAAGCACTTTCACTGAGAGGGGTTGCCAAGCTTCTAAAAAATATCGAGTTTCCGAAATACCAGCAAATATTTATTCACCCAATCTTGAGGATACTTGGTGGTAATGATCAGTACACAAATCCCACTTGGCTCACCAAATTTTGTTCTTCTAGGTTGAAGCGTTCTTCTACAGTAGTCATTTTTATATTTAGGTTTCACTCTGTTCTCTTCTATATAGATAGATGAAATTGGAACTCTAAATCCAACATGGTTTGTAGTAGCTCTTTGAAACGTGACAAAATAAAGGAGTTCTCAGTTTTGTCTCTATGGTTTTTCTCCTCTTCAAGTAGCCCTAGGCACAGACTTTAGAATAGCACTTTCATTGAGAGGGGTTGCCAAGCTTCAAGAAATAACGTGTTTCAGAAATACCAGCAAATATTTTTTCACCCAATCAGGATGATACGTGGTGGTAATGACAAGTACACAAATCCCACTTGGCTCACCAAATTTTGTTCTACCAGGTTGAAGCCTTCGTCTACAGTAGCAGTTTTTATATTTAGGTTTCCCTCTGTTCCCTCCTATATAGATAGATGAAATTGGAACCCTAAATCCATCATGTTTTGTAGTAGCTCCTTGAAACTAGAAAAAAAAGTAGTTCTCAGTTTTGTCTCTATGGTTTGTTTCCTCTTCAAGTAGCCCTAAGCAGAGACTGTGGAGAAGCACTTTCATTGAAAGGGGTTGCCAAACTTCCAAGAAATTACGAGATTCCGAAATACCAGCAAATATTTTTTCACCCAATCATGATGATACGTGGTAGTAATGACAAGTACACAAATCCGACTTGGCTCACCAATATTTGTTCTTCTAGGTTGAAGCATTCGTCTACAGTAGCAGTTTTTATATTTAGGATTCACTCTGTTCAGTTCTATATAGATAGATGAGTTTGGAACTCTGAATCCAACATGGTTTGTAGTAGCTCTTTGAAACTTGACAAAATAAAGTAGTTCTCAGTTTTGTCTCTATGGTTTGTTTCCTCTTCAAGTAGCCCTAGGCACAGACTGTGGAAAAGCACTTTCATTGAGAGGGGTTGCCAAGCTTCTAAGAAATAACGAGTTTCCGAAATACCAGCAAATATTTTTTCACCCAATCTTGATGATACTTAGTGGTAATGATCGATACACAGATCCCACTTGACTGACAAAATTTTGTTCTTCTAGGTTGAAGCGTTCGTCTACAGTATTCGTTTTTATATTTAGGTTTCACTCTGTTCTCTCCTATATAGATAGATGAATTTGGAACTCTAAATCCAACATGGTTTGTAGTTGCTCTTTGAAACTTGACAAAAAAAAGTAGTTCTCAGTTTTGTCTCTATAGTTTGTTTCTTCTTCAAGTAGCCCTAAGTAGAGACTGTGGAAAAGCACTTTCATTGAAAGGGGTTGACAAGCTTCCTAGAAATAACGAGTTTCCGAAATGGCAGCAAATATTTTTTCACCCAATCTTGATGATACTTGGTGGTAATGATCGGTACACAAATCCCACTTGACTCACCAAATTTTGTTCTTCTAGGTTGAAGCGTTCGTTTGCAGCAGATGTTTATATTTTTAGGTTTTCCTCAGTTCTCTACTATATAGATTGATGAATTTGGAACTCTAAATCCAACATGGTTTGTAGTCGCTCTTTAAAACTTGACAAAAAAAAAGTAGTTCTCAGTTTTTTCTCTATAGTTTCTTTTTCTTCAAGTAGCCCTAAGCAGAGACTGTGGAACAGCACTTTCATTGAAAGCGGTTGCCAAGTTCCAAGAAATTACCAGTTTCCGAAATACCAGCAAATATTTTTTCACCCAATCTTGATGATACCTGATGGTAATGATCGGTACACAAATCCCACTTGGCTCACCAAATTTTCTTCTTCTATGTTGAAGCGTTCGTTTACAGTAGCAGTTTTTATTTTTAGGTTTCAGTCTGTTCTCTCATATATAGATAGATGAATTTGGAACTATAAATCCAACATGGTTTCTAGTAGCCCTTTGAATCTTGAAAAAATAAAGGAGTTCTCAGTTTTGTCTCTATGATTTGTTTCCTCTTCAAGAAGCAGTAAGCAGAGTCTGTGGAAAAGCACTTCATTGAAAGGGTTGCCAACCCTCCAAGAAATTACGAGTCTCCGAAATACCGGCAAATATTTTTCACTCAATCATGATGATACGTGGTGGTAATGATCGGTACACAATCCCACTTGGCTCACCAAAATTTTCTTCTTCTAGGTAGAAGCGTTCGTTTACAGTAGTAGTTTTTAATTTTAGGTTTCCCTCTGTTCTCTCCTTATAGATACATGAATTTGGAACGCTAAATCCAACATGGTTTGTAGTAGCTCTTTGAAACTTGATAAAATAAAGGAGTTCTCACTTTTGTCTCTATGGTTTGTTTCCTCTTCAAGTAGCCCTAGGCACAGACTGTGGAAAAGCACTTTCATTGACAGGGGTTGCCAAGCTTCTAAGAAATAATGAGTTTCCGAAATACCAGCAAATATTTTTCCACCCAATCTTGATGATACTTGGTGATAATGATCATTACACAAATCCCCACTTGGCTCATCAAATTTTGTTCTTCTAGGTTGAAGCGTTCGTCTACAGTAGTCGTTTTTATATTTAGGTTTCCCTCTGTTCTCTCCTATATAGATAGATGAGTTTGGAACTCTAAATCCAAATGGTTTGTAGTCGCTCTTTGAAACTTGACAAAAAAAAGTAGTTCTCAGTTTTGTTTCTATTGTTTGTTTCTTCTTCAAGTAGCCCTAAGTTAGAGACTGTGGAAAAGCACATTCATTGAAAAAGGTTGACAAGCTTCCTAGAAATAACGAGTTTCCGAAATGCCAGCAAATATTTTTCACCCAATCTTGATGATACTTGGTGGTAATGATCGTACACAAATCCCACTTGACTCACCAAATTTTGTTCTTCTAGGTTGAAGCGTTCGTTTACAGCAGCTGTTTATATTTTTAGGTTTCCCTCTGTTCTCTCCTATATAGATAGATGAATTTGGAACACTAAATCCAACATGGTTTGTAGTAAGCTCTTTGAACTTGACAAAATAAAGGAATTCTCAGATTTGTCTCTATGGTTTGTTTCCTCTTAAAGTAGCCCTAAGCAGAGACTGTGGAACAGCACTTTCTTTGAAAGGGGTTGACAAGCTTCCCAAGAAATTACCAGTTTCCGAAATACCAGCAAATATTTTTTCACCCAATCTTGATTATACCTGATGGTAATGATAGGTATACAAATCCACTTGGCTCATCAAATTTTGTTCTTCTAGGTTGAAGCGTTCGTCTACAGTATTCGTTTATATATTTAGGTTTCACTCTGTTCTCTCCTATATAGATAGATGAATTTGGAACTCTAAATCCAACATGGTTTGTAGTCCCTCTTTGAAACTTGACAAAAAAAAAGTAGTCTCAGTTTTGTCTCTATAGTTTGTTTCTTCTTCAAGTAGCCCTAAGTAGAGACTGTGGAAAAGCACTTTCATTGAAGGGCTTGACAAGCTTCCTAGAAATAACGAGTTTCCGAAATGGCAGCAAATATTTTTTCACCCAATCTTGATGATACTTGGTGGTAATGATCGGTACACAAATCCCACTTCTCACTCACCAAATTTTGTTCTTCTAGGTTGAAGCGTTCCTTTGCAGCAGCTGTTTATATATTTTAGGTTTCCCTTTGTTCTCCCTATATAGATAGATGAATTTGGAACTCTAAATCCAACATGGTTTCTAGTCGCTCTTTGAAACTTGACAAAAAAATAGTAGTTCTCAGTTTTGTCTCTATGCTTTGTTTTTCTTCAAGTAGCCCTAAGCAGAGACTGTGGAAAAGCACTTTCATTGAAAGGGGTTGCCATGCTTCCAAGAAATAACGAGTTTCCGAAATACCAGCAAATATTTTTTCACCCAATCTTGATGATACTTAGTGGTAATGATCGATACACAAATCCCACTTGACTCACCAAATTTTGTTTTTCTAGGTTGAAGCGTTTGTTTACAGGAGCTGTTTGTATTTTTAGGTTTCCCTCTGTTCTCTAATATATAGATAGATGAATTTGGAACTCTAAATCCAACCTTGTTTTTAGTAGTTCTTTGCAACTTGAAAAAATAAAGGAATTCTCAGTTTTTTCTCTATGATTTGTTTCCTCTTCAAGTAGCCCTAAGCAGAGTCTGTGGAAAAGCACTTTTATTGAAAGGGGTTGCCAACCTTCCAAGAAATTACGAGTCTCCGAAATACCGGCAAATATTTTTTCACTCAATCTTGATTATACGTGGTGGGAATGATCAGTACACAAATCCCACTTGGCTCACCAAATTTTCTTCTTCTAGGTAGAAGCGTTCGTTTACAGTAGTAGTTTTTATTTTTAGGTTTCCCTCTGTTCTCTCCTTTATAGATAGATGAATTTGGAACTCTAAATCCAACATGGTTTGTAGTAGCTCTTTGAAACTTGTCTAACTAAATGAGTTCTCACTTTTGTCTCTATGGTTTGTTTCCTCTTCAAGTAGCCCTAGGCACAGACTGTGAAAAAGCACTTTCATTGACAGGGGTTGCCAAGCTTCTAAGAAATAATGAGTTTCCGAAATACCAGCAAATATTTTTTCACCAATCTTGATGATACTTGGTAGTAATGATCATTACACAAATCCCACTTGGCTCATCAAATTTTGTTCTTCTAGGTTGAAGCGTTTGTCTACAGTATTCGTTTTTATATTTAGGTTTCACTCTGTTCTCTCCTATATAGATAGATGAATTTGGAACTCTAAATCCAACATGGTTTGTAGTCGCTCTTTGAAACTTGACAAAAAAAAGTAGTTCTCAGTTTTGTCTCTATAGTTTGTTTATTCTTCAAGTAGCCCTAAGTAGAGACTGTGGAAAAGCACTTTCATTGAAAGGGGTTGACAAGCTTCCTAGAAATAACGAGTTTCCGAAATGGCAGCAAATATTTTTTCACCCAATCTTGATGATACTTGGTGGTAATGATCGGTACACAAATCCCACTTGACTCACCAAATTTTGTTCTTCTAGGTTGAAGCGTTCGTTTGCAGCAGCTGTTTATATTTTTAGGTTTTCCTCAGTTCTCTACTATATAGATAGATGAATTTGGAACTCTAAATCCAACATGGTTTGTAGTCGCTCTTTAAAACTTGACAAAAAAAAGTAGTTCTCAGTTTTTTCTCTATAGTTTGTTTCTTCTTCAAGTAGCCCTAAGCAGAGACTGTGGAACAGCACTTTCATTGAAAGCGGTTGCCAAGCTTCCAAGAAATTACGAGTTTCCGAAATACCAGCAAATATTTTTTCACCCAATCTTGATGATACCTGATGGTAATGATCGGTACACAAATCCCACTTGGCTCACCAAATTTTCTTCTTCTATGTTGAAGCGTTCGTTTACAGTAGCAGTTTTTATTTTTAGGTTTCAGTCTGTTCTCTCCTATATAGATAGATGAATTTGGAACTCTAAATCCAACATGGTTTGTAGTAGCCCTTTGAAACTTGAAAAAATAAAGGAATTCTCAGTTTTGTCTCTATGGTTTGTTTCCTCTTCAAGTAGCCCTAAGCAGAGACTGGGGAACAGCACTTTCATTGAAAGGGGTTGCCAAGATTCCAAGAAATTACCAGTTTCCGAAATAGCGGCAAATATTGTTTCACCCAATCTTCAAGTTACATGGTGGTAATGACAAGTACACAAATCCCACTAGGCTCACCAAATTTTGTTCTTCGGGGTTGAAGCGATTGTTCTCAGTTTTGTCTCTATGGTTTGTTTCCTCTTCAAGTAGCCCTAAGCAGAGACAGTGGAAAAGCACTTTCATTGAAAGGGGTTGCCAAACTTCCAAGAAATTACGAGTATCCGAAATACCAGCAAATATTTTTTCACCCAATCTGGATGATACGTGGTGGTAAAGACAAGTACACAAATCCCACTTTGCTCACCAAATTTTGTTCTTCTAGGTTGAAGCGTTCGTTTACAGTAGCAGTTTTTATTTTTAGGTTTCACTCTGTTCGCTCCTATATAGATAGATGATTTTGGAACTCTAAATCCAACATGGTTTGTAGTAGCTCTTTGAAACTTGACAAAACAAAGGAGTTCTCAGTTTTGTCTCTATGGTTTGTTTCCTCTTCAAGTAGCCCTAGGCTCAGACTGTGGAAAAGCACTTTCATTGAGCGGGGTTGCCAAGCTTCTAAGAAATAACAAGTTTCCGAAACACCAGCTAATATTATTTCACCCAATATTGATGATACATTGTAGTAATGATCAGTACACAAATCCCACTTGGCTCACCAAATTGGGTTCTTCTAGGTTGAAGCGTTCGTCTACATTAGCAGTTTTTATATGTAGGTTTCACTCTGTTCTCTCTTATATAGATAGATGAATTTGGAACTCAAAATCCAACATGGTTTGTAGTAGCTCTTTGAAACTTCGCAAAATAAAGGAGTTCTCAGTTTTGTCTTTATGGTTTGTTTCCTCTTCAAGTAGCCCTAGGCACAGACTGTGGAAAAGTACTTTTATTGAAAGGGGTTGCCAACCTTCTAAGAAATTATGAGTTTCAGAAATACCAGCAAATATTTTTTCAACCAATCTGGATGATACATGGTGGTAATGACAGGTACACAAATCCCACTTGGCTCACCAAATTTTTTCTTCTAGGTTGAAGCGTTCGTTTACAGTAGCAGTTTTTATTTCTAGGTTTCACTTTGTTCTCTTCTATATAGATAGATGAATTTGGAATTCTAAATCCAACATGGTTTTTAGTAGCTCTTTGAAACTTGACAAAATAAAGGAGTTCTCAGTTTTGTCTCTATGGTTTGTTTCTTCTTCAAGTAGCCCTAGGCAAAGACTGTGGAAAAGCACTTTCATTGAGAGGGGTTGCCAAGCTTCTAAGAAATAACGAGTTTCCGAAACACCAGCAAATATTTTTTCACCCAATCTTGATGATACGTGGTGGTAATGATCAGTACACAAATCCCACTTGGCTCACCAAATTGTGTTCTTCTAGGTTGAAGCGTTCGTCTACAGTAGCAGTTTTTATATGTAGGTTTCACTCTGTTCTCTCTTATATAGATAGATGAATTTGGAACTCTAAATCCAACATCTTTTGTAGTATCTCTTTGAAACTTGACAAAATAGTATTTCTCAGTTTTGTCTCTATGGTTTCTTTCCTCTTCAAGTACCCTAGGCACAGACTGTGGAAAAGCATTTTCATTGAGTGGGGTTGCCAAGCTTCTAAGATATAACTAGTTTCCGAAACACCAGCAAATATTTTTTCACCCAATCTTTATGATACGTGGTGGTAATGATCGGTACACAAATCCCAGTTGGCTCACCAAATTGTGTTCTTCTAGGTTTAAGCGTTTGTCGACAGTAGCAGTTTTTATATTTAGGTTTCACTCTGTTCTGTCCTATATAGATAGATGAATTTGGAACTCTAAATCCAACATGGTTTATAGTAGCTCTTTGAAACTTGACAAAATAAAGGAGTTCTCAGTTATGTCTCTATGGTTTGTTTCCTCTTGAAGTAGCTCTAGGCACAGACTGTGGAAAAGCACTTTAATTGAGAGGGATTGCCAAGCTTCTAAGAAATAACGTGTTTCCGAAATGCCAGCAAGTATTTTTTCACCCAATCTTGATGATACGTGGTGGTAATGATCAGTATACAAATCCCACTTGGCTCACCAAATTTTGTTTTTCTAGGTTTAAGCGTTCGTCTACAGTAGCAGTTTTTATATTTAGGTTTCACTCTGTTCTCTTCTATATAGGTACATGAATTTGGAACTCTAAATCCAACATGGTTTGTAGTAGCTCTTTAAAACTTCACAAAATAAAGCAGTTCTCAGTTTTGTCTTTATGGTGTGTTTCCTCTTCATGTAGCCCTAGGCACAGATTGTGGAAAAGCACTTTCATTGAGAGGGGTTGCCAAACTTCCAAGAAATTACGAGTTTCCGAAATACCAGCAAATATTTTTTCACAAAATCTTCATGATACATGGTGGTAATGACAAGTACACAAATCCCACTAGGCTCACCAAATTTTGTTCTGGGTTGAAGCGATCGTTCTCAGTTTTGTCCCTATGGTTTGTTTCCTCTTCAAGTAGCCCTAAGCAGAGACAGTGGAAAAGCACTTTCATTGAAAGGGGTTGCCAAGCTTCCAAGAAATTACGAGTATCCGAAATACCAGCAAATATTTTTTCAGCCAATCTGGATGATACGTGGTGGTAATGACAAGCACACAAATCCCACTTTGCTCACCAAATTTTGTTCTTCTAGGTTGAAGCGTTCGTTTACAGTAGCAGTTTTTAATTTTAGGTTTCACTCTGTTCTCTCCTATATAGATAGATGAGTTTGGAACTCTATATCCAACATGGTGTGTAGTAGCTCTTTGAAATTTGACAAAACAAAGGAGTTCTCAGTTTTGTCTCTATGGTTTGTTTCCGCTTCAAGTAGCCCTAGGCACACACTGTGGAAAAGCACATTCATTGAGAGGGGTTCCCAAGCTTCTAAGAAATAACAAGTTTCTGAAACACCAGCAAATATTATTTCACCCATTATTGATGATACATTGTGGTAATGATCAGTACACAAATCCCACTTGGCTCACCAAATTGGGTTCTTCTAGGTTGAAGCGTTCGTCTACAGTAGCAGTTTTATTTTTAGGTTTCACTCTGTTCTCTCCTATATAGATAGATGAATTTGGAACTCTAAATCCAACATGGTTTGTAGTAGCTTTTTGAAACTTCACAAAATAAAGGAGTTCTCAGTTTTGTCTTTATGGTTTGTTTCCTCTTCAAGTAGCCCTAGGCACAGACTGTGGAAAAGTACTTTTATTGAAAGGTGTTGCCAACCTTCCAAGAAATTATGAGTTCCAGAAATACCAGAAAATATTTTTTCAACCAATCTGGATGATACATGGTGGTAATGACATGTACACAAATCCCACTTGGCTCACCAATTTTTTTCTTCTAGGTTGAAGCGTTCGTTTACAGTAGCAGTTTTTATTTCTAGGTTTCACTTTGTTCTCTTCTATATAGATAGATGAATTTGGAATTCTAAATCCAACATGGTTTTTAGAAGGTCTTTGAAACTTGACAAAATAAAGGAGTTCTCAGTTTTGTCTCTATGGTTTGTTTCTTCTTCAAGTAGCCCTAGGCACAGACTGTGGAAAAGCACTTTCATTGAGAGGGGTTGCCAAGCTTCTAAGAAATAACGAGTTTCCGAAACACCAGCAAATATTTTTTCACCCAATCTTGATGATACGTGGTGGTAATGATCAGTACACAAATCCCACTTGGCTCACCAAATTGTGTTCTTCTAGGTTGAAGCGTTCGTCTACAGTAGCAGTTTTTATATGTACATTTCACTCTGTTCTCTCTTATATAGATAGATGAATTTGGAACTCTAAATCCAACATCTTTTGTAGTATCTCTTTGAAACTTGACAAAATAGTATTTCTCAGTTTTGTCTCTATGGTTTCTTTCCTCTTCAAGTAGCCCTAGGCACAGACTGTGGAAAAGCATTTTCATTGAGTGGGGTTGCCAAGCTTCTAAGATATAACTAGTTTCCGAAACACCAGCAAATATTTTTTCACCCAATCTTTATGATACGTGGTGGTAATGATCGGTACACAAATCCCAGTTGGCTCACCAAATTGTGTTCTTCTAGGTTTAAGCGTTTGTCGACAGTAGCCGTTTTTATATTTAGGTGTCATTCTGTTCTCTCCTATATAGATAGATGAATTTGGAACTCTAAATCCAACATGGTTTGTAGTAGCTCTTTGAAACTCGAAAAAATAAAAGAGTTCTAAGTTTTGTCTTTATGGTTTGTTTCCTCTTCAAGTAGCACTAGGCAGAAACTGTGGAAAAGCACTTTCATTGAGAGGGGTTGCCATCTTCTAAGAAATAAGGAGTTACTGAAACACCAGCAAATATTTTTTCACCCAATCTTGATGATACTTGGTGGTAATGACAAGTACACAAATCCCACGTAGCTGACCAAAATTTTTTCTTCTTGATTGAAGCGTTCGTCTACAGTAGCAGTTTTTATACTTAGGTTTCCCTCTGTTCTATCCTATATAGATAGATGAATTTGGAACTCTAAATCCAACATTGTTTGTAGTAGCTCTTTGAAACTTGACAAAATAAAGGAGTTCTCAGTTTTGTCTCAATGGTTTGTTACCTCTTCAAGTAGCCCTAGGCACAGACTGTGGAAAAGCACTTTCATTGAGAGGGGTTGCCAAGCTTCTAAGAAATAATGAGTTTCCGAAAAGCCCGCAAATATTTTTTCACCCAAACTTGATGATACGTGGTGGTAATGATCAGTACACAAATCTCACTGGGCTCACCAAATTGTGTTCTTCTAGGTTGAAGCGTTCATCTACAGTAGGAGTATTTATTTTTAGGTTTCACTCTGTTCTCTCTATATAGATAGATGAATTTGGAACTCTAAATCCAACATGGTTTGAAGTACCTCATTGAAAATTGACAAAATAAAGGAGTTCTCAGTTTTGTCTCTATGGTTTGTTTCCTCTGCAGGTAGCCCTAGGCACAGACTGTGGAAACGCCCTTTCATTGAAAGGGGCTGCCAAGCTTCCAAGAAATTACGATTTTCCGAAAAACCAGCAAACACATTTCACCCAATCTTGATGATACGTAGTGGTAATGACAAGTACGCAAATCCCACTTGACTCACCAAATTTTGTACTTCTAGGTTGAAGCGTTCGTTTACAGTAGCAGTTTATATTTTTACGTTTCCCTCTGTTCTCTCCTATATAGATAGATGAATTTGGAACTCTAAATCCAACATGGTTTGTAGTAGCTCTTTGAAACTTGACAAAATAAAGGAGTTCTCAGTTTTGTCTCTATGGTTTGTTTCCTCTTCAAGAAGCCCTAAGCAGAGACTGTGGAAAAGCACTTTAATTGAAAGGGGTTGCCAAGCTTCGAAAAAATAACGAGTTTCTGAAATACCAACAAATATTTTTTCACCCATTCAGGATGATACTTGGTGGTAATGATCGGTACAGAAATCCCACTGGACTCACCAAAATTTGTTCTTCTAGTTTGAAGCGTTCGTTTCAAATAGCAATATATATATATATATATATATATATATATATATATATATATATATATATATATATATATATATATTTAGGTTTCCCTCTCTTCTGTCCTATATAGATAGATGAATTTGGAACTCTAAATCCAACATGGTTTGTACTAGCTCTTTGAACCTTGACAAAATAAAGGAGATCTCAGTTTTGTCTCTATGGTTTGTTTCCTCTTCAAGTAGTCCTAGGCACAGACTGTGGAAAAGCATTTTCATTGAGAGGCGTTGCCAAGCTTCTAGGAAATAACGAGTTCCCGAAATACCAGCAAATATTTTTTCACCCAATCTTGATGATACGTGGTGCTAATGATCAGTACACAAATCCCACTTGGCTCACCAAATTGTGTTCTTCTAGGTTGAAGCGTTCGTTTACAGTAGGAGTTTATATTTTTAGGTTTCCCTCTGTTCTCTCCTATATAGATAGATAAATTTGGAACTCTAAATCCAACATGGTTTGTAGTAGCTCTTTGAAACTTGACAAAATAAAGGAGTTCTCAGTTTTGTCTCTATGATTTGTTTCCTCTTCATGTAGCATTAAGCAGAGACTGTGGAAAAGCACTTTCAATGAAAGGGGTTGCCAAGCTTCCAAGAAATTACGAGTTTCTCAAATACCAGCAAATATTTTTCACCCAATCTTGATGATATTTGGTGGTAATTACAAGTACACAAATCCCACTTGGCTCACTAAATTTTGTACTTCGAGGTTGAAGCGTTCGTCTACATTAGCAGTTTTATATTTAGGTTTCACTCTGTTCTCTCCTATATAGATAGATGAATTTGGAACACTAAATACAGCATGGTTTGTAGTAGCTCTTTGAAAATTCCCAAAATAAAGGAGTTCTCAGTTTTGTCTCTATGGTTTGTTTCCTCTTCAAGTAGCCCTATGCACAGACTGTGGAAAAGCACTTTCATTTGGAAGGGTTGCCAAGCTTCTACGAAATAACGAGTTTCCGAAATACCAGCAAATATTTTTTCACCCAATCTTGATGTTCCTTGGTGGTAATGATCAGTACACATATCCCAATTGGCTCACCAAATTGTGTTCTTCTAGGTTGAAGCGTTCGTCTACAGTAGCAGTTTTTATATTTAGGTTTCACTCTGTTCTCTCCTATATAGATAGATGAATTTGGAACTCTAAATCCAACATGGTTTGTAGTAGCTCTTTGAAAATTGATAAAAAAAAGGAGTTCTCAGTTTTGTCTCTATGATTTTTTTCCTCTTCAAGTAGCCCTAAGCAGAGACTGTGGAAAAGCACTTTCTTTGAAAGGAGTTGCCAAGATTCCAAGAAATTACGAGTTTCCGAAATATAGCAAATGCTTTTTCACCCAATCTTGATGATACATGGTGATAATGACATGTAAACAATCGCACTTGGCTCACCAAATCTTGTTCTTCTAGGTTGAAGCGTTCGTTTAGAGTAGCAGTTTTTATTTTTAGGTTTCACTTTGTTCTCTCCAATGTAGATAGATGAATTTGGAACTCTTAATCCAACATGGTTTGTAGTAGCTCTTTGAAACTTGACAAAATAAAGGAGTTCTCAGTTTTGTCTCTATGGTTTGTTTCCTCTTCAAGTAGCCCTAGGCACAGACTGTGGAAAAGCACTTTCATTGAGAGTGGTTGCCAAGCTTCTAAGAAATAACGAGTTCTGAAACACCACCAAACATTTTTTCACCCAATCTTGATGATACTTGGTGGTAATGATCAATACGCAAATCCCACTTGGCTCACCACATTTTGTTCTTCTAGGTTGAAGCGTTCGCCTACAGTAGCAGTTTTTATATTTAGGATTCCCTCTCTTCTCTCCTATATAGATAGATGAATGTGGAACTCTAAATCCAACATGGTTTGTAGTAGCTCTTTGAAACTTGACAAAATAAAGGAGTTCTCAGTTTTGTCTCTATCGTTTGTTTCCTCTTCAAGTATCCCTAAGCAGAGACTGTGGAAAAGCAGTTTCATTGAAAGGGGTTGCCAAGCTTCCAAGAAATTATGAGTTTCCGAAATACCAGCAAATATTTTTTCACCCAGTCTTGATGGTACTTGGTGGTAATGGTCATTACACCAATCCCACATGGCTCACCAAATTTTGTTCTTCTAGGTTGAAGCGTTTGTCTACAGTAGCAGTTGTTATATTTAGGTTTCCCTCTGTTCTCTCCTATATAGATAGATGAATTTGGAACAGTAAATCCAACATGATTTGTAGTAGCTCCTTGAAACTTGACCAAATAAAGGAGTAGTCAGTTTTGTCTCTAAGGTTTCTTTCCTTTTCAAGTAGCCCTAGGCACAGACTTTGGAAAAGCACTTTCATTGAGAGGGGTTGCCAAGCTTCTAAGAAATAACGAGTTTCCAAAATACCAGCAAATATTTTTCACCCAATCTTGATGATACTTGGTCGTAATTATCAGTACACAAATCCCACTTTGCCCACCAAATTTTGTTTTTCTAGGTTTCAGAGTTCGTCTACATAAGCTGTTTAATATTTAAGTTTCACTCTGTTCTCTCCTATAAAGATAGATGAATTTGGAACTCTAAATCCAACATGGTTTGTAGTAGCTCTTTGAAACTTCCCAAAATAAAGGAGTTCTCAGTTTTGTCTCTATGGTTTGTTTCCTCTTCAAGTAGCCCTATGCACAGACTGTGGAAAAGCACTTTTATTGGGAGGGGTTGCCAAGCTTCTACGAAATAACGTGTTTCCGAAATACCAAAAATATTTTTTCACCCAATCTTAATGATGCTTGGTGGTAATGATAAGTCCACAAATCGCACTTGGCTCAACAAATTTTGTTCTTCTAGGTTTAAGCGTTCATCTACAGTAGCAGTTTTTATATTTAGGTTTTACACTGTTCTCTCTAATATAGATAGATGAATTTGGAACTCTAAATCCAACATGGTTTGTAGTAGCTCTTTGAAACTTGACAAAATAAAGGAGATCTCAGTTTTGTCTCTATGGTTTGTTTCCTCTTCAAGAAGCCCTAGGCACAGACAGTGGAAAAGCACTTACATTGTGAGGGGTTGGCAAGCTTCTAAGAAATAATGGGTTTCCGAAATACCAGCAAATATTTTTTCAACTAATCTTGATGATAATTTTTGGTAATGATCAGTACGCAAATACGACTTGGCTCACCAAATTGTGTTCTTCTAGGTTGAAGCGTTCGTCTACAGTAGCAGTTTTTATATTTAGGTTTCCCTCTGTTCTCTCCTATATAGATAGATGAGTGTGGAACTCTAAATCCAACATGGTTTGTAGTAGCTCTTTGAAACTTGACAAAGTAAAGGAGTTCTCAGTTTTGTCTCTATCGTTTGTTTCCTCTTCAAGTATCCCTAAGCAGAGACTGTGGAAAAGCAGTTTCATTGAAAGGGGTTGCCAAGCTTCCAAGAAATTATGAGTTTCCGAAATACCAGCAAATATTTTTTCACCCAGTCTTGATGATACTTGGTGGTAATGGTCATTACACCAATCCCACATGGCTCACCAAATTTTGTTCTTCTAGGTTGAAGCGTTTGTCTACAGTAGCAGTTTTTATATTTAGGTTTCCCTCTGTTCTCTCCTATATAGATAGATGAATTTGGAACAGTAAATCCAACATGATTTGTAGTAGCTCCTTGAAACTTGACCAAATAAAGGAGTACTCAGTTTTGTCTCTAAGGTTTCTTTCCTTTTCAAGTAGCCCTAGGCACAGACTGTGGAAAAGCACTTTCATTGAGAGGGTTTGCCAAGCTTCTAAGAAATAACGAGTTTCCGAAATACCAGCAAATATTTTTTCACCCAATCTTGATGATACATGGTGGTAATGATCAGGACACAAATCCCACTTGGCTCACCACATTTTCTTCTTCTACGTTGAAGCGTTCGTCTACAGTAGCAGTTTTTATATTTAGGTTTCCCTCTGTTCTCTCCTATATAGATAGATGAATTTGGAACTCTAAATCCAACATGGTTTGTATTTGCTCTTTGAAACTTGAAAAAATAAAGGAGTTCTCAGTTTTGTCTCTATGGTTTGTTTCCTCTTCAAGAAGCCCTAGGCACAGACAGTGGAAAAGTATTTACATTGCGAGGGGTTGGCAAGCTTCTAAGAAATAACGGGTTTCCGAAATACCAGCAAATATTTTTTCAACTAATCTTGATGATAATTTTTGGTAATGATCAGTACGCAAATACGACTTGGCTCACCAAATTGTGTTCTTCTAGGTTGAAGCGTTCGTCTACAGTAGCAGTTTTTATATTTAGGTTTCCCTCTGTTCTCTCCTATATAGATAGATGAATTTGGAACTCTAAATCCAACATGGTTTGTAGTAGCTCTTGGAAACTTGACAAAATAAAGGAGTTCTCAGTTTTGTCTCTATTGTTTGTTTCCTCTTCAAGTAGCCATTAGCAGAGATTGTGGAAAAGAACTTTCATTCAGAGGGGTTGCCAAGCTTCTAAAAAATAACGAGTTTCCAAAATACCAGCAAATATTTTTTCACCTAATCTTGATGATACATAGTGGTAATGATCAGGACACAAATCCCACTTGGCTCACCAAATTTTGTTTTTCTATGTTGAAGCATTCGTCTACAGTAGCAGTTTTTATATTTAGGTTTCCCGCTGTTCTCTCCTATATAGATAGATGAATTTGGAACTCTAAATCCAACATGCTTTGTAGTAGCTCTTTGAAACTTGAAAAAATAAAGGAGTTCTCAGTTTTGTCTCTATGGGTTTTTAGATCTTCAAGTATCCTTAGGCACAGACTGTGGAAAAGCACTTTCATTTGCAGGGGTTGCCAAGCTTCTACGAAATAACGTGTTTCCGAAATACCACCAAATATTTTTTCACCCAATCTTGATGATACTTGGTGGTAATGATAAGTCCACAAATCGCACTTGACTCAACAAATTTTGTTCTTCTAGGTTTATCCGTTCGTTACAGTAGCAGATTTTATATTTAGGTTTCACTCTGTTCTTTCATATATAGATAGATGAATTTGGAACTCTAAATCCAACATGGTTTGTAGTAGCTCTTTGAAACTTGACAAAATAATGGAGATCTCAGTTTTGTCTCTATGGTTTGTTTC